>NC_042978.1:16812810-17115310 GCF_901001165.1 Salmo trutta
GTTGCAGGAATGTTGACAGAACAACCTTTCTGAGTTCTTTATAAATCGTGAAGAAATAAAGATATCCTCTCTTTTAATAGAGTATACCTGAGCCTCAATTCCACCGTTGTTTTTCAAAAGATGGTATGGGGAGGGTTTTCTCTGGTCGCCGGGAGGGGAGCAAGAGGGTCTAGGGGGTGACTGACAAGCAACCTTAGTTGCTAGTGGGGTGGAAGGGATGGGAAACATGGTTTCTGGAAGTGGGGGGGGTGGTGGAATGGGATGGGATGTTGGGGGTGGAGGCCCACTTTCTTTTTTGTTTTCTTTTCCTGTTTATACTGAATTTATTATGACTTAAACTCTATGTATTTCTTACTTTTCTTTTTCTTTTGAGTAGCAGCCCACAGGTACATTTGAAATGAACTGAATATATCATTAAAATGGATATTCTACAGCTAACGCCGCCCCAACAAAAACATGCAATCGTCAGCTCTGCAGACAGCTCATTAAACCTCTGCACCACCAGGGAACAGCTGCAGCCTTGTGTTTTTCCCCCCAGTCAAATATGGTCAATCAGGACAAAGAACAATTTCTGAGTTATTAAAATGTTCCCATCCTTTTCTTAGAGGCAGATGGCCTAGTCGTTAAAGCATTGGGCCAGTAACTGAAATGTTGCTCATTTGAATCCCTGAGCCGACAAGATGAAAAATCTGTCCTTCTTCTCTTGCACAAGGCAGTTAACCCACATAAAACAACGGTGCCCAATGTGTCTGTCATGGGCGTCGTAAGGATAGCACCAAGGCGCAGCGGGTAAAGTGCTCATACTTAATTTATTTCATGAAAACACTTAAACAAAATAAACGTACGACGAAAAACAGTTCCATAAGGCACACAGGCTATACAGAAAATAACCACCCACAAAACACAAGTGAAACAAACACCACTAAATATGGCCTCCAATTAGAGACAACGACAACCAGCTGTCTCTAATTGGAGGTCATTGCCAAAAACCCAACATAGAAATAGAAGACTAGATATAAACACAGAAATAGAAAACATAGAACCTAAACCAAAAACACACAAACAAACACCCCCTGCCATGCCCTGACCAAACTACAATGACAAATAACCCCTTTTACTGGTCAGGACATGACAGTACCCCCCCCCCCCCCCCCCCCCCCCCCCCGAGGAGCGTCGTTGGAGGCTCAGGGCTGAGGAGCGTCACTGGAGGCTCAGGGCTGAGGAGCGTCGCTGGAGGCTCAGGGCTGAGGAGCGTTGCTGGAGGCTCAGGGCTGAGATGCAGACCCCGAATGCACCTCAAAAACAAAACAACCACAAAAACAAACCCAAACTTAAAGGGAGGGCAGGGAGGGTGGCCACCGTCAACGACGGTCCCTGTGCTACACCCCCCTTTCCCAATCCTGGCTCTGGCTCTGGGCGTAGCTCCCGTTCAGAAGATTCTGGGCTGCGCGGCATCACTGGAGACCCCCGGCTGAGAGGCGTCGCTGGAGGCCCCAGGCTGGGGAGCGTCGCTGGAGACCCCTGGCTGAGGAGCGTCGCTGGAGACCCCTGGCTGAGGAGCGTCGCTGGAGACCCCTGGCTGAGGAGCGTCGCTGGAGACTCCTGGCTGAGGAGAGTCGCTGGAGACTCCTGGCTGAGGAGTGTCGCTGGATGCCCCGGGCTGAGAGGCGTCGCTGGAGGCTCCGGGATGAGGAGTGTCGCTGGAGGCTCCGGGCTGGGGAGCGTCACTGGAGGCTCCGGGCTGGGGAGCGTCACTGGAGGCTCAGGGCTGAGGAGCGTCGTTGGAGGCTCAGGGCTGAGGAGCGTCGCTGGAGGCTCAGGGCTGAGGAGCGTCACTGGAGGCTCAGGGCTGAGGAGCGTCGTTGGAGGCTCAGGGCTGAGGAGCGTCGCTGGAGGCTCAGGGCTGAGGAGCGTCGCTGGAGACTCAGGGCTGAGGAGCGTCACTGGAGAATCCTTGGCTGAGGAGCGTCGCTGGAGGCCCCGGGCTGAGAGGCGTCCCTGGAGGCTCCGGGATGAGGTGTGTCGCTGGAGGCTCTGGGCGGGGGAGCGTCGCTGGAGGCTCCGGGCTGGGGAGCGTCGCTGGAGGCCCCGGGCTGGGGAGCGTCGCTGGAGGCCCCGGGCTGGGGAGCGTCGTTGGAGGCTTAGGGCTGGGGAGCATCGCTGGAGGCTCAGGGCTGGGGAGCGTCGCTGGAGGCTCAGGGCTGAGGAGCGTCGCTGGAGGCTCAGGGCTGAGGAGCGTCGCTGGAGGCTCAGGGCTGAGGAGCGTCGCTGGAGGCTCAGGGCTGAGGAGCGTCGCTGGAGGCTCCGGGCTGAGGAGCGTCGCTGGAGGCTCCGGGCTGAGGAGCATCGCTGGAGGCTCCGGGCTAAGGAGCGTCTCTGTAGGTTCCGGACTGGGGACCTTCGCTGCAGGCTCCGCGCCATGGGTCATCACTACTGGTTCCGTGTCATGGATAATCACTGGAGGCTTTGTGCCATGGATCATCACTGGAGGCTCCGGGCCATGGGTTATCACTGGAGGCTTCGTGCCATGGATCATCCCTACAAGCTCCGGGCCATGGATCATCACTGGAGGCTTCGTGCATTGGATCATCCCTACGGGCTCCGGGCCATGGATCATCAATGGAGGCTTCGTGCCATGAATTAACACTATAGGCTCCGGGCCATGGATCATCACTGGAGGCTTCATGCCATGGATTATCGCTGGAGACGTCGGACCATTGACCATCATTAGAGGCTTCCTTCGGGGCGCTGGAACTGGTCTCACCGGACTGGGGAGATGTATTTCAGACCGCGTGCTCACAGCAGGCACCGGCCTTACCGGGCTATGGTGGCGCACTGGAGGTAGAGTGCGTGGAGCAGGCACAGGGTACACTGGGTCTTGGAGGCGCACTGGAGGTCTGGAGCGCACGGCCTGCACAACCCGTCCTGGTTGGATGGTCACTGTAGCCCGGCACGGGCGGAGCGCTGGCACAGGGTGAACTGGGCTGTGCTGGGGAATGAGGGCTGCCGTGCGTAGAGCAGGCGCAAGGTAAACTGGGCCGAGGAGACGCACTGGAGACCAGATCCATTGTGCCGGCACACTTCTTCCTGGCTGCCGGCAAACTCTCGCCCGGCAACGCTGCGGAGCCCTTATTGGCCGCACCGGACTGTGCGTGCGTATGGGCGACACCGTGTGCATTTCTGCGTAACAAGGTGCTTGCTTGATCCGTCGCTCCCCATAATAAGCACGGGGAGTTGGCTCAGGTCTCCAACCTGACTCTGCCAAACTCCCCGTGTGCCCCCCCAAATTTTTTTGGGGGGGATGCCTCTCAGCCTCATGTAGCTCCCTTAATTTCCTCTCCCAGAAACATTCTGCCTTCCACGTCCATCCTTCTCCTCGGTGCTCCAATCCCTGCTGCTTGGTCCTTGTTTGGTGGGTGGTTCTGTCATGGGCGTCGTAAGGATAGGACCAAGGCGCAGCGGGTAAAGTGCTCATACTTAATTTATTTGATGAAAACACTTAAACAAAATGATCAGAGCCTGAAGGCCTGATCAGAGCCTGAAGGTACGGAGGTGCCGTTCCCCTCACAGCTCTGTAGGCAAGCACCATGGTCTTGTAGCAGATGCGAACTTCAACTGGAAGCCAGTGGAGTGTGCGGAGGAGCGGGGTGACGTGAGAGAACTTGGGAAGCTTGAACACCAGATGGGCTGCGGCGTTCTGGATGAGTTGTAGGGGTTTAATGGCACAGGCAGGGAGCCCCGCCAACAGGGAGTTGCAGTAATCCAGACGGGAGATGACAAGTGCCTGGATTAGGACCTGCGCCGCTTCCTGTGTAAGGCAGGGTCGTACTCTGCGAATGTTGTATAGAACCTAAACCAAAAACACCGAAACACACAAAACAAACACCCCCTGCCGCGCCCTGACCAACCTACAATGACAAATAACCCCTTTTACTGGTCAGGACGTGACAGTGTCAGCCCCCAACACCTTTCTGATTCAGAGAGATTGGGTTAAAAGCGGAAGTCAAGTTTTGGTTGGACCTTGTGAGCAATTGACGATAAAAATAAATTGTATACTTTTAATTTAATCCTTTAGTATGCTGCATACTTGCAACATTGCATTTGATTATTTTCTTTCTTTATCACGTGTTGAACGTCTTATGAAATGGGATTTTAGTTGGATAGAGCTTCCTTAAAATAACTTGTACTCTTGTGTATTCATATGCTTCTTAAATACATTTTACATTTACATTAGTCATTTAGCATACACTCTTATCCAGAACGACTTACATTTTCGTACTTTTTTGTACTGAGTCAGAACAGACTCAGAACCTTAAAACTAAATATGAAAACAATTGTACCTTTTCTCAATTTCAAAATCACATTTCATAAGATGTTCAACACATGATAAAGAAAGAAAATTCTAAAATACAGTGTATGAAGAGGATGGGATTTTTTAAATAATTCGTTCTGTGTCCTTATTGACCATATATAAAAACATTTAAAAAAATAACCACAAGGTCACAGCTATCCCAGAGGATTAGTGATCTGAATGCAGATCTGAAAATTGCAGGTTCAACCCCACATACTCTTTAACCATATTTATTTAAGGAGGGAAAAACTATGAAATTGAGGCTCAGATATACTCTACTAAATCCAGTCAAATGCAGATTTTAGACTGTAAAAAATAAAACATTGTGTGAAAATTGACCATTAAAAAAAAAAATGTGCCCGATATAATTCCTAACTTGAGACGCTTGATATGGTCCCCCCCTGGCTTATTTTTCATGATCTGAAAAGCAAAAGTGATCCTAGATCAGCACTCATACTCTTGGATACCTTGTAAATATGTGACTCATTTCAGGAAGCTAGGTGTATGTTGCATGTCACTACTTCACAGAAGAGGCATTTTAATGTCTTTTTTTATTATTATTAAAATGAGTTTTTGAACAGAAATTCCTTCTGGAACATGTGAATTTTGATGTACCTTAATAACAAACTTGTATGTCATCTGTAAATATGAATAATATTGTTAAATTACTAGCCTAGTTGGTTTAGCCATGGAAAAATACAGGAACCTTCCCGCTAGCCACGAATGGCTGAGATAACGAATACAACAGGTGTAGACCTTACCGTGAAATGCTTACTTTCAAGCCGTTAACCAACAATGCAGTTTTAAGAAAAATAAGAGTTAAGAAAATATTTACTAAAAAAACTAAAGTAAAAAAAAAAGTAACACAATAAAATAACAATAACGAGGCTATATTCAGAGGGTACCGGTACCAAGTCAATGTGTGGGGATACTGGTTAGTTGAAGTAATTGCGGTAATAAGTACATGTCATGTAGGTATGGGTAAAGTTACTATGCATAGATAATAAACAGCAAGTAGCAGCAGCATAAAAAAGGTGGGGGTCAAAGCAAATAGTCCGGGTAGCCATTTGATTAACTATTCAGCGTCTTATGGCTTGGGCGTAGAAGCTGTTAAGGAGCCTTTTGGACCTAGACTTGGCTCTCCGGTACCGCTTGCCGTGCGGTAGCAAAGAGAACAGTCTATGACTAGGGTGGCTAGAGTCTTTGACCATTTTTAGGGCCTTCCTCTGACACTGCCTGGTATAGAGGTCCTGGATGGCAGGAAGCTTGGCCCCGGTGATGTACTCGGCCGTACGCACTACCCTCTGTAGTGCCTTGTGGTCGGATGCCGAGTAGTTGCCATACCAGGCAGTGATGCAATCATTCAGGATGCTCTCGATGGTGCAGCTGTATAACTTTTTGAGGACCTAAGGACCCATGCCAAATATTTTCAGTCTCCCGAGGGGGAATATGCGTTGTCTTGCCCTCTTCACGACTGTCTTGGTGTGTTTTGACCATGATAGTTTGTTAGTGATGTGGACACCAAGGAACTTGAAGCTTTCGACCTGCTCCACTACAGCCCTGTCGATGTGAATGGGGGTGTGCTCGTGTTGAGGATCAGCGTGGCAGATGTGTTGTTGCCTACCCTTTCCCACATGGGGGCGGCCCTACAACAAGTCAAGGATCCAGTTGCAGAGGGAGGTGTTTAGTCCCAGCGTCCTTAGCTTAGCGATGAGCTTTGAGGGCTCTATGGTGTTGAATGCTGAGCTGTAGTCAATGAACAGCATTCTCACGTAGGTGTTCCTTTTGTCCAGGTGGCAAAGGGCAGTGTGGAGTGCAATAGAGATTGCATCATCTGTGGATCTGTTGGTGTGGTATGTGAATTGAAGTAGGTCTAGGGTTTCTGGGATGATGGTGTTGATGTGAGCCATGACCAGCCTTTCAAAGCACTTCATGGCAACAGATGTGAGTGTATGGGTCGGTAGTCATTTAGGTAGGTTACCTTGGCGTTCTTGGGCACAGGAACTATGGTGGTCTGCTTGAAACGTAGGTATTACAGACTCGGTCAGGGACAGGTTGAAAATGTCAGTGAAAACACTTGCCAGTTGGTCAGCACATGCTCGCTGTACACGTCCTAGTAATCCGTCTGTCCCTGTGGCCGTTTAAAGGTCTTACTCACATCAGCTATCAGCTAGAGTGTGATCACACACTCATCCAGAACAGCTGGAGCTCTCATGCATACTTCAGTTTTGCTTGCCTCGAAGCGCACATAGAAGTCATTTAGCTCGTCTGGTAGGCTCGTGTCACTGGGCAGCTCGCGCCTGTGCTTCCCTTTGTAGTCCGTAATAAGTTTGCAAGCCCTGCCATATGACGAGTGTCAGAGCCGGTGTAGTAGGATTCAATCTTAGTCCTATATTGATGCTTTGCCTGTTTGATGGTTCGTCAGAAGGCATAGTGAGATTTCTTATAAGCGTCCGGGTTAGTGTCCTGCTCCTTGAAAGCGGCTGCTCTACCTTTTAGCTCAGTGCTGATGTTGCCTGTAATCCATGGATTCTGGTTGGGGTATGTACGTACAGTCACTGTGGGGACAACATCATCAACGCACTTATTGATGAAGCCGGTGACTGATGTGGTATACTCCTCAATGCCATCGGATGAATCCCGGAACATATTCCAGTATGTGCTAGAAAAACAGTCCTGTAGCTTATCATCTGTGTCATATGATAACTTCCTTATTCAGCGAATCACTGGTACTTCCTGCTTTAGTTTTTGCTTGTAAGCAGGAATCTGGAGGATAAAATGATGGTCAGATCTGCCAAATAGAGGGCGAGACAGAGCTTTGTATGCGTCTCTGTGTGTG
Organism: Salmo trutta; assembly: GCF_901001165.1. NCBI lineage: Eukaryota > Metazoa > Chordata > Actinopteri > Salmoniformes > Salmonidae > Salmo > Salmo trutta. The sequence goes on from NC_042978.1 coordinate 16,820,001, forward strand.
GAGTAAAGATGTTGTAGAGTTTTTCTCCCTCTGGTTGCACATCTGACATGCTGGTAGAAATGAGGTAAAACGGATGTAAGTTTTCCTGTATTAAAGATATGTCTATGTCCTGGGAAATGATCTTGTTACTTACAATGTCACGCAAATCACATCAGCGCACGTTAGCTCAACCGTCCCGCGGGGGGAACACCGATCCTGTAGAGGATTATTAAAGTCCCCGGCCACTAGGAGCACCACCTCTGGATGAGCATTTTCTTGTTTGCTTATGACCTTATACAGCTCATTTGTTGTGGTCTTATTGCCATCATCAATTTCTGGTGGTAAATAGACAGCTACGAAAAATATAGATGAAAACTCTCTTGGTAAATAGTGTGGTCTACAGCTAATCATGAGGTACACTACCTAGACACAAACCATCACCCCTTGTCTTACCAGAGGTAGCTGTTCTGCCTTCCCGATGCACGGAAAACCTATCAACTGTATATTATCTATGATGTCGTTCAGCCACGACTCTGTGAAACATGATATTACAGTTTTTAATGTCCCATTGGTAGGATAGTCTCGTACGGATCTCATCCAGTTTATTCTCCAATGATTGCAGGTTGGCCAATAGGACAGATGGTATAAGTGGGTTACCCATTCGCCAACTAAATCTCACAAGGCACCCGGATCTGCGTCCCCTGTATCGGCGTCTCCTCTTAATGCGTATGACAGGGATTTGGGCCTTGTCCGGGAGCAGCAGTATATCCTTTGTGTCTGGCTTGTTAAAGAAAAAATCTTTGTCCAGTTCGAGGTGAGTAATCACTGTTCTGATATCCAGAAGCTCTTTCGGTCATAACACACGGTGGCAGAAACATTATGTACAAAATAAGTTATAAACGACGTGAAAAAACACACAAAATAGCACAATCGGTTAGGAGCCCATAAAACGGCAGCCATCCCCTTCGGCGCCATTCTCTCTATGCAGCATATAAAGAGGATGGGTGAAGTGATGGTTAATAACCCAGTTACCAGTATGTCCCTAGGTTAGTTATGTCTAAGAAGGCTAAAAATGAAGCGTGGAATTCCTGATTGACCATACTTCCATGGCTATATATTGAGAAAATAGGATGTACGAGAGCTTCCCTGGTGGCACAGACAATAAAAGACCTGTCTCAAGGTACCAAATCATTGCAGGTTCAAACTCCACATGTGCAGATTGTCAACATATGAAGTGTAAAAAATATGGTTGTGTTTGTATGATTTAATGTTGTTCAAATGTCCTTTGAAATAAAGAATGTTCAGATACTCAACATGTGTTTGTAAGATTAAATGCTGTTCAAATGATCTATGACTGAAATTAAAATCCTATGTGTCTCTACACCACCTACAATACAGTCTTCAAATGAGAATTACCATTAAATCTGGAGAGAAACATAAAGGGGATGTATTTAAATGTTGTGGTAATATTAGGAAAAACTTAAATATAAGATGTCCTTGAAATGTTCTGAGGATGTCCAAGACAAGGTATTTTGCGTGAACATCAATGGAATATTATGTTAAACCTAAAACAAATATGTTATGAACTTCATAAAAACTGACTTATTTAATTCTTACATTAAGGAAATGCCCTGTGCAACCTAACTTAAACATTGTATGAATGTCATCACAACTGAGCATATTTTGTGTTTTGAGAACCTATCTCTTGTAATGCACCCACACTGTTCCCACACCCATGTTCGGGGAACCTTTAAAGAACTTAGATAGGCTGTTCTGTTAACATTCCTGCTACATCTAAGGCATGTTTTTTGCCACCTGATAGAACATTATCTGAATATCAGCAAAACTAGACAGCTTTTGTGTTTTGGGAACATATCTCTTGTCCCTACAATGTTCCCACCAGACTGTTCCGACTGCCTACTTAAACATTCTGGGAACCTTTACAGAACAGAAGAAATGTGTTCTGGAAATGTTCATCAGGTGAATGTTTTTTGCAACCTAAAATAAACATTGTATAATCACCCGCACAACTGGAAAGTTTTTGTGTTTTGGGAAAATATATTTTGTGATGTCGCCATAATGTTCTCAACAGACTGTTCCCACAATCTAATGAAACATTCTGGGAACCTCTAAAGAACAGATCAAATGTGTTATAGGAACGTGTAACATCAGGTGAATGTTTTATACATGTTATGAGAAAATGTTCCGCTACCTAAAGAATGTTCTGGGAACTTTCACAGAACCAATTTTGGTTTGCTGGGAAAACATTACTGGTACATTTACGTCATTTAGCAGACGCTCTTATCCAGAGCGACTTACAGTAGTGAATGCATGCATTTCATACATTTTTTTTCCTGTGCTGGCCCCCCGTGGGAATCGAACCCACAACCCTGGCGTTGCAAACACCATGCTCTACCAACTGAGCTACAGGGAAGGCTGGTACATTGGTACATTGTGTTATCACACTACCTGGAAACTTAACAAGAACTTTTGGGAAATGTACTTTGGTAGTTGTTACAGATGTCGGGCACAACATTTTAGTGAATGTTAGGAAAACATTCCAAGGATATATATATTTATTTATTATAAAAAATGAAATATTTTGTTATATGAATGTTTTTGGGACGTTATCATCCTAATGTCAGATAAAACCCTAACTAGAACTTAATGGGAATCTTAGCTAATGTTCTGGGAATGTTCCTGGAAATAGTGGAAAACACTAGAACTTCACAGAGGATCTATATTTTATTGACAGTTAAGTTGAGAAATATAGTTTAGTAGACAATAGACAGATATTATTAACTGTAAGCATAGAAGTAAGTGTAGTTTTGCAGGTGTTTCTCAACTAATGCATCCTGGTCTATTCTTCAGCAGGCACAGGAACTCTTTAAAACATACAAGACTACAAAGTAAAGTAATCCCATTTTCTGCCTGTTCTGTTGAATGGCTCGCCTCGTCGTCAAAGTGTCTCCACCTCTCCACTCATCTAACAGTCCAATAATTTCTCCTTTCTTTCTTGGCTTTAAGGTGAGGCTGCCTGTTTATGCCAGACGCAGCTCAGAGCGCAGGGACACTAAATGGGAGTCTGTAATTATCATTGTTCCTCTACTGTCCTGTCAGTGCGCTCGCCAGCAAAACAAGAGGGATCCCTTGGCAGCGCTCATCAAAGCAATGGCCTTTGATCAGCAGAAAAGCCCAAAACGCTGTACAAAATCAAGGTGGAATGCGCCAAACATAGTAAAAGGGAATGGGAATAGATATCCTTCCAAAGACATCTCCCACTCCCCCTCTCCTCTGCCTTGTTCATGCCACATGCACAGGTGCTTGGTCCTAAATATGGGTTGTGTCTGATCAGCTATGTCTGAACAAAAGACTGAAAGAACTTTAATGAGAGGACAGGAGTCATGCAATGTTGTTGTAAAAAACTCAGGACCACCCCATTTCTCTGAGATTGATCAGTGGCGTGCTATGTGTTGATGCACTCATATAGGGTGGTTTAATGGTTTGGCAAAGTGCAAAGAAAATATAAGCAAAACCAGTTAGTGATCCACATCCTACATTTGACTTCATAGCTCAATGTTCTAATGACTTGTCCTGAGTCTTTACAGCAGAGCTCTGTACTGACCTCAAAATGTTAGGGCAGTACTGTGGGAATTATTCCAACCTCCAACAGCGAATTTTATTATACATCTGTCTGCCTATTACCCTATTTTACAGACACATACTGTATGTAGATAACTAACTCAAAAGTGATTTTTTTATTGTCTAATTCGTTTTTTATATCTATACGTGCTTTGTCATCTGTAAAAGTTTCATAAAAATGGTTTCTTCCAGATTAATTGCAACTGGGGGACAAAACAAGCAACAATACATGCTCCAGAAAGCCCATTTTGAAGGCCCTTGGCCAAAATCCATGGGAGCACAAGTCATGCTGCTTTAGCGACAATGACCTAAAGCTTCAGGGACCTTTGAAACCTGTGTGGTCATTTTCTCTCAGAGGAGTGAAAAGAACTGTGGTGGCCGGGAGAAAAAAAAACCTTGCCACTCATAATACCGATCTATGCATTGTAGACCAAAAGGGAGGAGGGAAGGCGCACAATTTTAAAGCGCTTATTGAATTGCTATTACAGCCCCTGAGACTAATTGTGGCTGTTGTGTCTCTCGGTGGCCGAGGGGGTTCTGGAGTGGCCCTGCATGCTCTTACCCAGTGGGGTTTTCAGACAGAAAAGCCCAAAGAGAGCCCAGGATCACCGAAGATCAATAGCAAACCCTTCAGTCTTTCACAGGCCTACTCTAATCCTTGTCATTTGTCTGCCATTTTGTTCCGGGCCATTCACAGCTCCCTGAGTTTGGGATTAGGGTCTTGTTTTGTTACAAAAACAGCCCAAGTTATTACGTTGAATGGACCGAAGGACAGATGATAAGTGTGAGTGCACGTGCGCATGTGTGTACCTGTGTGTGTTAGAAGAATATGAGAATATGCCCAATGTCTCAGAAAAAGCTCAACGTTTCTTTTCTTCCTTATAGAACTCAGTAAGAATGAGTTACAATGTCAGTTAGATTGGGTTAAGTTCCATAACTTTCAGAAATTCCTTTACTTTTGTGTTCCTTCTGTGGCTGTCTGGCCGAACTCCCTCTGTCGGAGTCTTGGCAGCAGGCATCAGATCCATCAGACGGGCCATATCGGGCCTTCTCATCACTGAGTGAGTGGATTAGTCTGTGTGTCTGCAGCCACATGAGACAGGGCTGCTGAGTGGCACACGCGCCAGCCACATTACCCCCAAAGCCCTGCCATGCCACTCCACAGGTACGCGGTACCACAGAGGCCTCCGTCCAGCCTCAACCCTGTGTGGCATTCCCCAGATGCCTGCGAGCATGTCAGACACCGCAGGATGGGAAGGGAAGGCTAAGAGGATGGGGAGAGGGTGTAGGGGTTGGAGGGGCTGAGGCTAGTCTCCGTCTAGATAGTTTGGCCGACCAAAGCAGGACAGATTTTGGATGAAGTCCCAGTCAACATCATAAGGTTGTCTTTGGCTTTTGGTGACTGGAAAAGGCCTAAATTGGGACAGGTTCATGCGAAGCTTGAGGCATGCCAAACCTTATCCACCCTGCCCCTCGAGCTCCAGTGTGTGTGGAGTTATTCTCCAAGGGAGAGGGGTTCGAGTGTCTCTGTCTTTTGGCACCATCTGCGCTGGGATATTTTCTCAGAGCTAAGGCTACAGTAGCACACGCTGGCCTTTCCTGTTCAAAGACTAGCAGGTGGGTGCTCTTCTTTAAAGATGCATTTTTCCACATATAATGTTTAAAATGAGGTTTTCGTCACAGCTTATTTTTCCTTCTTAGGAGTTTAAAAAATACGCTGGTCTCGCTGCGGTGAGAACGTTTTTATTGGATTACCCTGGCAGGCTGTATCAGACGCATAAAATAACCATGACCAGAAAGTGTCAGTTTCCTCTGTCAAGCCTTGTCATCATCTGATTCTCAAGAACAGAACACAGATAACTTGACACTGTTGGCAAAGGGGGAGAGGAATACAACGGGAGGTTCCAGTTCAGTTTGAGGGGGCTCATTTTTCCTATGGAGAGCTATGAGGAATTGGAATACAGATGAGGAATTGAAATTAAACAGCCTTTGAAATGCAATCGTTTTCTCAGTACCCAAGAGAAATATAGAGACAGGCTGTGGAATCAAAGAGTGGCTATGACATGTAGCCTACACTAAGATGGTGTAGAGTTTTGACCAGACTGCCGCGAGTCTAGACAGGCTATGAGCTTAAACTATAGTCCCCTCTGGAGCCTAATGAATCAATTTCCCCTTCTAGTCCCACATTGTTGTGTGTGTCCTCCATCTCTGCCTCCACTTCATTCTCCTCCATAAGAACTGTGACATTTGGTGGGGATCCTCTTCTTGGCTCGCTGAAGTAAAATGAGTAATGTTTCAATTGTGGTCCACACAAAGTTTGAGTAATGTCTGGTACTGTGTAACTGCTGTAGGTATGACTCTGGGTAATCACAAAAAGGGTATAGCACATAAGAAGGAACATTTGTAAGATTCAAGAGAAGTGTAACCTCATCATAGAAGCCCTGCTGCTGTACCGAGGTTGAATTTTGGGGGCTCGTCTGAACCCGGGGCCTCTTGCAACACTACAGAAAGATAAGAAGTTAAGATATTACGTTTTAATAATACATAATTGTGTTTGTAGCTTTTTTCTGTGTGTTTTATTCAAAGGTGCAAACACTGACATTATATGTATTGCCTCATCCAACCCCATTATATGTATTGCTTCATCCCAGTGTGAATTACTCAATGCATTAGAGGCATGTTCCTCTGATACCTGATGGTCCCACCCACACTGAGCTGAGCTCCACGTTCCCAGTTCACACTGCTGAGCTGCATTCATCAGCCCTCTCAGACCCTCATGTCAAACATGATCCAGGGCTCCCCTAACATGACACAGAAAGAGAGCCCCTCCACATCAATGGGCCAAACCGTTAGAGCATTAGAGGGCTTTGAGCTGGGGGAGCTGGGGGGTGGGGGGCTTTCTCTCTGGCATTGGGTAAGCACACTGAGTAGCAGTGGCTGATCTCCCCCATGCACTGCTGACTACATGGACTACTGTCTGCCAGTAACTCCAATGTAAGAGCTGAAGGCAGGCTACTCTGGAGGGGCCGACCTGTTGTTTTGATAATGATGGAGAAGACAGAGGTTGGAGTCACTTCCTCAGTTAGAGTGGCTTCCTCATTCCAAGTGAGCATTGCAATTAACCTCAGTTGATGACAAAAACTAGGGGAGCAAGATGAAGGGATGAGAGCAACTGAACAAACATAAAAACCTCTTATTCCTGAACAGGTTCATTACTCTCTACAGAGCACCTTATTTGTTAACTATTTGCCCTAAAAAGCACACCAAAAAGGCCAAATCAAATCAAATGTTATTTGTCACATACGACAATACAACAGGTGAAAATGCCTACAAGCTCTTAACCAACAATGCAGTTAAGACAATTAAGTGTTAAGTAAAATGTTTTAAATAATATAACAAATAATTGAAGAGCAGTCATGACAAAAAATGTGTGTTTTCTATCACAAAAAGAGGCCGACACCCACAAGTACACATGTGCCATGTCTGGTACAATGGCTGAACCAGTCTGTTATATTACTTTGGGGAAGCTGCTCCATCTCTTGGTTAGAAGACTGCATAACTTTCAGTGGCAACTCATATTTTTCTGAGTCTCTTGCCCCCTCCACTGGATATACTGCAGTAACTGATTTACTTTTAAAGGCTCAAATCTATGAGCTGAATCCTAAAGTAACTTGAGGTCTCCATACATCAGAGGAGGCTGGTGGGAGGAGCTATAAGAGGATAGGCTCATTGTAAATGGCTGGAATGGAAAGGTGTCAAATACATCAACCACACATTTGACTCCGTTCCTTTTCTTCCATTCCAGCCATAACAATGAGCCGGTCCTCCTATAGCTCCTCCCACCTGCCTCCTCTGGCACACATCACTAGGACTTGGAATCAAATGATGAATCTCTTGAGTCAGATTGTGAGAAACAGAGTGTGGGTTTACACGTGTAATACTTTTGTAAGACCATGTCTGATTGTCAGTCTCCAATGTTGTGACCTACACTGAGTGTAAAAAACATTAGGAACACCGGCTCTTTCCATGACATAGACTGACCAGGTGAATCCAGGTAAAAACTATGATCCCTTATTGATGTCACTTGTTAAATCCACTTCAATCAGTGTGGATGAAGGGGAGGAGACAGGTTAAAGAAGGATTTTTAAGCCTTGAGACAATTGAGACATGGATTGTGTATGTGTGCCATTCAGAGGGTGAATGGACAAGACAAAATATTTAAGTGCTTTTGAACGGGGTATGGCAGTAGGTGCCAGGTGCACCAGTTTGAGTGTGTCAAGAACTGCAACGCTGCAGGGTGTCCAGTGTGTATGAAGAATGGTCCACCACCCCAAGGACATCCAGCCAACTTGACACAACTGTGGGAAGCATTGGAGTCAACATGGCCCAGCATCCCTGTAGAACACATTCGACACCTTGTAGAGTCCATGCCCCGACGAATTGAGGGTGTTCTGAGGGCAAAAAGGGGTGAAATTCAATATTAGGAAGGTGTTCCTAATGTTTTGTGCATACAGTGGGGTTCCGAAATACATCCTTGATAAAGATTAGCAAAAATGACTCTATAAAATAAATAATTCAAAATGCTGAGGTATCTTGTATGCTAATATATTTGGAAAATTATATAATTATATACTAATATAATTAATCAGAAAAAAGAATTTGTTTAACAAGTAACAACTTTTTTCCCAAAAAATGTAGGAATCAAAATTACTGACACCCATGTTTTCAATATGTTTCAAAACCCCACCTTGTGAGGGTAATGGCACTGAGCCTTTTTCCTGAAATGTTTTATGAGTTGGAGAACACATTGGGAGGGACCTTCAAAGACTGTTCCTCCATACGGAATCAGTCCAGATCCTTGATATCCTTCTTCTGCGCTTATGGACGGCCCTCTAAAATTCAAACAGCAGGTTTGCAATGGGTTTCAAGTCTGGAGACTGAAATGGCCATTGCAAAATGTTGATTTCTTTGTGGATTTCTTTGTAGATTTTTATGTGTGTTTGGGGTTATTGTCTTGCTGGAAGATCCACTTGCAGCCAAGTTTCAGCCTCCAGGCAGAGGCAATCAGGTTGTTCGTTAAAATGGCCTGGTACTGGGTAGAGTTCATGATGCGATTGGCCCCAGGACCAGTGTAAGCAAAATAGCCCCATAACATCAAAGATCCACCACCATATTCTACAGTAGGTATGGGATTATTTTCTGTTTATGAATTCTCATTTCGATGCCAAACTCACCACTAGTGCACGTGGTCAAAGAGCTCTACTTCCATGTTGAAAAATACAAATCACATTGAAAACCTGTGGTTTGAATTGAAGATGGCCGTCCATAATCACAGATGAAGGATATCAAGGATCTGAAAAGATTCTGTATGGAGGAATGATCTAAGATTCCTGATGATCTAAGTTCTGCCCATACATTTTCTATAGGATTTTTTACCTTTATTTAACTAGGCAAGTCAGTTAAGAACAAATGCTTATTTTCAATGACAGCCTAGGAACAGTGGGTTAACTGCCTTGTGCAGGGGCAGAACGACAGATTTTTACCTTGTCAGCTCGGGGATTCGATCTTGCAGCCTTTCGGTTACAAGTCCAACGCTCTAACCAGGATTGAGGTCAGGGTTTTGTGATGGCCACTCCAATACCTTGACTTTGTTGTCCTTAAGCCATTTTGCAAGTATTCTTGGGGTCATTGTCCATTTGGAAGACCCATTTGCGACCAAGCTTTAAACTTCCTGACTGATGTCTTGAGATGTTGCATCAATATCCATATAATTTTCCCCCCTTGTGATGCCATCTATTTTGTGAAGTGCACTAGTCCCTCCTGCAGCAAAGCACCCCCACAACATGATGCTGCCACCCCCGTGCTTCACGGTTGGGATGGTGTTCTTCAGCTTGCAAGCGTCCCCCTTTTTCCTCCAAACATAACGATGGTCATTATGGCCAAACAGTTCTATTTTTGGTTCATCAGACCAGAGGGCATTTCTACAAAAAGTATGATCTTTGTCCCCATGTGCAGTTGCAAACCGTAGTCTGGATTTTTTATGGCGGTTTTGGAGCAGTGGCTTCTTCCTTGCTGAGGGGCCTTTTAGGTTATGTCGATATAGTACTCGTTTTACTGTGGATATAGATACTTTTGTACCTGTTTCCTCCAGCATCTTCACAAGGTCCTTTGCTGTTGTTCTGGGATTGATTTGCACTTTTTGCACCAAAGTACATTCATCTCTAGGAGACAGAGCGCATCTCCTTCCTGAGCAGTATGACAGCTGCGTGGTCCCATGGTGTTTATACTTGCGTACTATTGTTTGTACAGATGAACGTGGTACCTTCAGGCGTTTGGAAATTGCTCCCAAGGATGAACCAGACTTGTGGAGGTCTACAATTTCTTTTCTGAGGTCTTGGCTGATTTCTTTTGATTTTCCCATGATGTCAAGCAAGGAAGCACTAAGTTTGAAGGTAGGCCTTGAAATACATCCACAGGTACACCTCCAATTGACTCAAATGATGTCAATTAGCCTATCAGAAGCATGTAAAATCATTTTCTGGAATTTTCCAAGCTGTTTAAAGGCACAGTCAACTTAGTGTATGTAAACTTCTGACCAACTGGAATTGTGATACAGTGAATTATAAGAGAAATAATCTGTCTGTAAACAATTGTTGGAAAAATTACTTGTGTTATGCACAAAGTAGATGACCTAAACGACTTGCCAAAACTATAGTTTGTTAACAAGACATTTGTGGAGAGGTTGAAAAACAAGTTTAAATGACTCCAACCTAAGTGTATGTAAACTTCCGACTTCAACTGTACATAAATACTTGTTTTGCAATTTCTCTCCTGTTTCAACTATGCATTTCAGGGGTATTCAGACGATCCTCTGGTGTGTAAGGGGACAGCAGTGGGAGTTGTGTCCTTCAATGATGCAGACTATTGCAACCAGCCAAGAGCACCCAATGTCTACACCAAAATATCAACCTATCTCTGATTTCCAGTAAAAGCCCGAAGGTTGTGGTTAAGAGCGTTGGTTTGAATCCCAGAGCGATACGGTCTTCCCTGTGGCTCAGTTGGTAGAGCATGGTGTTTGCAACGCCAGCATGGTGTGTGCAACGCCAGGGATGTGGGTTCGATTCCCACGGGGGGCCAGTACAAAAAAATGTATGAAATGTATGCATTCACTACTGTAAGTCGCTCTGGATAAGAGCGTCTGCTAAATGACTAAAATGTAAAAAAATTAATCTGGCGATGTATCCTTGAGCAAGGCACTTAACCCCAGTTTCTCTGGATAAGATTGTCTGCTAAAATGTAAATACAATCATTTTCCACTGATATGAACAAGAAAGGGTTAACATATACACATCTTAAAACAGATAGCTACGTGGCAACGTATGGCTCGAACAACAATGTAACTCTGTTTTCATGAAGGCGACACAATACTCTGAAACAACACCACTGCTTCCTCTGAATGCCATAAGCCTTGGTCACTGCGGTCCATCTACCTGGTTCTGAGTGCCGATAAGCACGGCACTAATGCACTGCAAAAACGGGTGCACAGCCACTGGAAAACAGACTGAGATGACAATAGCAAGGTCTGATGCATCTAGAGTGTGGTATGGTCACACATAATAATGCGCTAGTTGTTCATGGTTGGCATGTAGTGGTTACATAGACACACAATGGGGTCACACCGAGGAGGGCATTAACCTCCATGTAAGACACATAGCTCTTGAATGAGGGTGGATTCCCTAGTACAAAACACTCTGGGTTAATGTTACACATAGTAACAATGAATTATAATTAAAAAAATGCAGTACCAGTCAAAAGTTTGGACACTCTCCTCATTCAAAGGTTTTTCTTTCTTTTTACTATTTTCTACATTGTAGAATAAAAGTGAAGACATCAAAACTATGATATGGAAACATGTAGTAACCAAAAAGGTGTTAAACAAATTAAAATATATTTTATATTCTTCAAACTAGCCACCCTTTGCCTTGATGACAGTTTTGCACATTTGGCATTCTCTCAACTACATTCATAAGGTAGTCACCTGGAATGCATTTCAATTAACAGGTGTACCTTGTTAAAATTTAATTTGTGGAATTTCTATCCTTCTTAATGTGTTTGAGCTAATCAGTTGTGTTTACACAAGGTTAGGGGTGCTATACAGAAGATAGCCCTATTTGGTAAAAGAACAAGTCCATATTATGGCAAGAACAGCACAAATTAGCAAAGACAACCGACAGTCCATCATTACTTTAAGACATGAAGTTCAGTCAATCCAGAAAATTTAAAGAATTTATAAAGTTTCAACAGGACAATGACCCAACACACCTCCAGGCTGTGTAAGGGCTATTTGACCAAGAATGAGAGTGATGGAGTGCTGCATCAGATGACCTGGTCTCCACAATCACCCGACCTCAACCCAATTGAGATTGTTTGGGATGAGTTGGACCGCAGAGTGAAGGAAAAGCAGCCAACAAGTGATCAGCATATGTGGGAACTCCTTCAAGACTGTTGGAAAAGTATTCCAGGTGAAGCTAGTCGAGAGAATACCAAGAGTGTGCAAAACTGGGATCAAGGCAAATGGTGGCTACTTTGAAGAATCTAAAATCTAAAATATATTTTGATTTGTTTAACATTTTTTGGTTAGTAAGGTACATGATTCCATATGTGTTATTTAATAGTTTTGATTTCTTCACTATTATTCTACAATGTAGAAAATAGTAAAAAATTAAGACAACGCCTTTTACTATTTTCTACAAGGGGTTTCCATTGTAGAATAATAGTGAAGAAATCAAAAATATTAAATAACACATATGGAATCATGTACCTTACTAACAACATTTTTTAAAACAAATCTAAATATATTTTAGATTTTAGATTCTTCAAAGTAGCCACCATTTGCCTTGATGCCAGTTTTGTGTGTCCAAACTTTTGACTGGTAATGTATATATAATAGATAAATACAAATTCAACAAAAAACCATTGAATGTGGGAAACCAGCACCATGTCTATACTTTCAACTGGGGACGCTGCACCATCTCTTGGTTGTAAGACTGAATAACTTTCAGAAATATTTCTGACTTTCATGTTCCCACTGTTGGATATACTACAGTACCTGAGACGCATGGCTGACAAAATGAGTCTACAAGCATTTCTAAACTATACTGAACAAAAATAGAATTGCAACATGTAAAGTGTTGGTCTCATGTTTCATGAGCTGAAATAAAAGATCCCAGAAATGTTCCATATTCACAAAAAGCTTATTTCTCTCAAATGTTTAAATCCCTGTTCGTGAGCATTTCTCATTTGCCAAGACAATACATCCACAACCGGCCTCACAATCAGACCACGTGTAACCACGCCAGGCCAGGACATCCACATCTGGCCTCTTCACATGCGGGTTCATCTGAGACCAGCCACCCAAACAGCTGATAAAACTGAGGAGAATGTTTGTAAAAAAGCCCTTTTGTTGGGAAAAAGTATTTCTGATTGGCTGGGCCTGGCCTATGCCCTCACAGGTGAAACCCATAGATTAGGGCCTAATGAATTTATTTCAGTTGACTCAGTAAAATCATTGAAATTGTTGCATTTATATTTTTGTTCAGTATAAATACAAACATTGCAGTAATATTGCTGTAAATGAGAATGTGTTCTCAGTCAACTTACCTGGTAAAATAAATCAATAAAAAGCATGAATACTATCTGGATTTACAATTACTTTAAGACATTTATCAAGTGAAAAATCTGTTTGATCAAAGAAAGTCAACTAAAATCTATATAATCTCAGGGCTGTTACCCCAGCGAATATTAACAGTCACAATGTGGTGGATGATCTAGGCCAATAAGTATCAGGAATCAAAGTAAGACCCAGATGCAGTGTAACAAGTAACAATATTTAATGTTCCAACAGGGACAAGCAGAAGACAGGCAGAGGTTGGTAATCTAGAGGTACAGGTTGGCGGGCACAGAGTCCAGAATACAGGCAAGGGTCAAAACCGGGAGGACTAGCAACGCAAAATAGAAAGCAGGAGCAAGGGAAACCGCTGGTAGACTTGAAACATACAAGACAAACTGGCCCAGAGAGGCATGAAACACAGGGATAAATACACAGGAGAAAACAAGCAACACCTGGAGGGGGTGGAGACAATAACGAGACAGGTGAAATAGATCAGGGCGGGACAATAAGAGGGGTCAATTGATAGTACGTAAGGAAAGTTCACACTCTGATAGGTGAGATCCTGTGAAGCTAGCAGGTGGTACAGCCTGTGAAGAAGTTCATAGAGACACTCAACACCTCTAAACCCACCAGTCTGAGAGGACAAAGACCCCATCACACTCTCTCTTACACTCTCTCAAACACGCTCTTTGACAACATGGCTGCCACATCTCTCCTGCTCCTCACTCTACTCACTCTGGGGTGAGAGGGCAGCAGCGAGAGAAACTTTTGACCTTCTCACCTTTGTCTATTCTCTAGAACAGCAAATGGACGTAAGGGATATAGACACACAGAAGGTCTTCTTTTTGGTTTTACAAGGTAACCTGACAATTATGGTACAATGAATCAATTAGTTGTATGGTAAAGAGTAGATCAATTGATGTGATGAAAATTAATCTCTTGTAAATTAATCTCTTGTATCGACGTGATAGCCAACCACTGCTTACGTTTCATTATGGAACATCTCTCTGTCCCAGCCTAGCAGGACTCTGGCATAGTGAATGGAGCAGAAGCCAGACGCCACTCCAAACTCTACATCAGTGTTACTCACTATTATTTTGTAAGGGGGCCACTTTGGGTTGAGCCAATCATTCAGAGGGCCGCACAGATCTTTAATTTGTTGTACTTTTTCTTCCAATATTGTCAATTGAGAGCAAATTCAGAGCAATAGAGCACATGCAATAGATTTGATGTACAGCACATCACTAATATATACATACACACATCAAATAGGCTACATCACATGTATAAGACCCATGTTAAGGGTTACCTCAGTAGTTGGATGAGCGAAAATGCCCCTTCTGCTCCTTGACTGAATTCATTCTAAATGTATAGTCTGTTGCCATCCTTGTGAGGCAATCCAGGTGTGCATTGGTCAGTCCGTTTCTGTTTTTATTTCACAATGTTCATTGTTGAAAATGTTTCTTCACACAAAAAATGTCACCTTTTGCACACATTGCTTCAGAAGTGGATACTCTGTCTGACACAAGGCTCCAGAAATGGGTAACCCCTGGTCTTAGATCTCCTTGCAATGTGTAGTGGAGCTACAGGCAAATTATCTCACTCTCTATTCCAGCACGGTCAGGACACAGGGCTGTGATGACTGGGGTCAGAGATGACACTGGCACATGAAAGGGGTTCTCAATGACGTTGGAAAACTCCTTGTACTCCATGATATCCTTGAATCTTGACTTCAACTCTTCCAACACACACACACACATGCATCATAGCTATTGCAGTATGTCTGGGTTGGACGTGGTGACTGCTCTTAGTTTTGGGAAATTAACAAACTGTCTGTCAGGTATGAACAGTGTGGTGATTTCATTATTACATTTTGTGACCACACGCAGCATTTTGCCAGGAGGTTTATCTTTCCCTGGGCGCTGGAGCCGTGTTCAAGTGGCAGGTGATGTCAGTTAAAAAGCCAGCTTTAATATCACTGTGGATCATCCAGCTCTGGCTCCTCTCTCCCCTTGCTTGCAACAAATTCACAGATTTGAGGGAGGAGAGAGAGAGAAATCTTTCCAAAACTAGTTGAGTATCTGCAGCATCAGTTCGATTACAGGCTCAAAATGGGCAGAAAGTAATTTTTTTCGGAAACTTGTCAGTCTATTCTTGTTCTGAGAAATGAAGGCTATTCCATGTGAGAAATTGCCAAGAAACTGAAGACCTCATACAACGCTGTGTACTACTCCCTTCACAGAGCAGTACAAACTGGCTCTAACCAGAATAGAAAGAGGAGTGGGAGGCCCCGGTGCACAAATGAGCAAATGACAAGTACATTAGTGTCCAGTTTGAGAAAGAGACTCCTCAAGTCCTCAACTGGCACCTTCATTAAATAGTACCCGCAAAACACCAGTCTCAATGTCAACAGTGAAGAGGCGACTCAGGGATGCTGGCCTAGGTAGAGTTGCAAAGAAAAAGCTATATCTGACTGGCCAATTAAAAGATTAAGATGGGCAAAAGAACACACACTGGACAGAGGAACTCTGCCTAGAAGGCCAGCATCCCGGAGTCGCCTCTTCACTGTTGACATTGAGACTGGTGTTAAGTAAAAAATAAAAGCAACAAATAATTAATCAGCAGCAGTAAAAAAACAATAACAATATGTACATGTAGGTAGTTAGTGACTATGCAAAGATAATAAACAGAGTATCTGCAGCGTAAACGAGGGGTCTGGGTAGCCCTTTGATTAGCTGTTCAGGAGTCTTATGGCTTGGGGGTAGAAGCTGTTAAGAAGCCTTTTGGACCTAGACTTGGCGCTCCGGTACCGCTTGTCGTGCGGTAGCAGAGAGGACAGTCTATGACTAGGGTGGCTGGAGTCTGACAATTTTGACCATTGTTAGGGACTTCCTCTGACACCGCCTGGCATAGAGGTCCTGGATAGAAGGAAGCTTGACCCCAGTGATGTACTGGGCCGTACGCCTTGCGTCGGAGGCCGCGCAGTTGCCATACCAGGGAGTGATGCAACCAGTCAGGATGCTCTCGATGGTGCAGCTGAACCTTTTGAGGTCTCCTGAGGGGGAATAGGTTTTGTTGTGCCCTCTTCACGACTGTCTTGGTGTGCTTGGACCATGTTAGTTTGTTGGTGATGTGGACACCAAGGAACTTGAAGCTCTCAACCTGCTCCACGGCAGCCCCGTCGATGAGAATGGGGGCGTGCTCGGTCCTCTTCCTGTAGTCCACAATCATCTCCTTTGTCTTGATCACGTTGAGGGAGAGGTTGTTGTCCTGGCACCACATGGCCAGGTCTCTGACCTCTCTATAGGCTGTCTCATCGTTGTCAGTGATCAGGCCTACCACTGTTGTGTCATCGGCAAACTTGATGATGGTGTTGGAGTCCTGCCTGGCCATGCAGTCCTGAGTGAACAGGGGGTACAGGAGGTGACTGAGCACGCACCCCCGAGGGGCCCCTGTGTTGAGGATCAGCGTGGCGGATGTGTTGTTACCTAACCTTACCACCTGGGGGCGGCCCGTCAGGAAGTCCAGGATCCAGTTGCATAGGGAGGTATTTAGTCCTAGGGTCCTTAGCTTAGTGATGAGCTATGAGGGCACTATGGTGTTGAAAGCTGCGCTGTAGTCAATGAACAGCATTCTCACATAGGTGTTGCTTTTGTCCAGGTGGGAAAGGGCAGTGTTGAGTGCAATAGAGATTGCATCATCTGTGGATCTGTTGGGGCAGTATGCGAATTGGAGTGGGTCTAGGGTTTCTGGGATAATGGTTTTGATGTGAGCCATGACCAGCCTTTCAAAGTCTTCATGGCTACAGACGTGAGTGCTACAGGTCTGTAGTCATTTAGGCAGGTTACCTTAGTGTTCTTGGGCACAGGAACTATGGTGGTCTGCTAGAAACATGTTTGTATTACAGACTCGGTCAGGGACATGTTGAAAATGTCAGTGAAGACACTTGCCAGTTGATCAGCGCACGCTCGCTGTACACATCCTGGTAATCCGTCTGGCCCTGCGGCCTTGTGGATGTTAACCTGTTTTAAAGGTCTTACTCACATCGGCTACGTAGAGCGTGATCACACAGTCATCCGGAACAGCTGATGCTCTCATGCATGTTTCAGTGTTACTTGCCTCAAAGCGAGCATATAAGTAATTTCGCTTGTCTGGTAGGCTCGTGTCACTAAGCAGCTCGCTGCTGTGCTTCCCTTTGTAGTTTGTAATAGTTTGCAAGCCCTGCCACATCTGACTGGTGTACTATGATTCAATCTTAGTCCTGTACGCTTTGCCTGCTTGATGGTTCATCTGAGGGTATAGCCGGATTTCTTATAAACTTCCGGATTAGAGTCCCGCTCCTTGACAGCGGCAGCTCTACCCTCAGTTAAGTTTGTTCAAATCCGGTGCAGTAGTCATGTATGAAAACCTTTTGAAGATGTGTATAATATCATGTAGCTTATTGGAGAATCAACTGCATAGTCATGTGCTCCAAATGTAGCTTGTCAAAACTACCTTGAAGAGCAAAGCTGTGCAGCAGATCCCTATCCCTAAGAAAGGACCAGGACATGAAGGCCAAATCCTTCTGCACTGTGGCAGGGTGAATACCACCAAAATAGGGGGCTCTGCAAACCCACACTTTCTTGAGGTGAATGTCACTGTTGTAGACAGAAGTTCCTGCCAGAGATCTTTGGGGGAAACTGGCACCATAACCCCGTCTCTGATATGTGCCAGGTGCCCCTGCTGATTACAAAGGCGTTTGCAAGATACGGTCATATAATATCTTTAATTCTAATTATAGTGACTTTCTTTGCAAAGGTAGAGTAATTTTGTTGTTTAATTACCTTATTTCAACTATCATTGCAGGGAGATTCAGGAGGTCCTCTGGTGTGTAAGGGGACAGCAGTAGGAGTTGTCATTCAACCAGCAAGGAAACTGCAATGAGCCACAGAAGCCCAACGTCTACACCAAAATAGCCAAGTATCTTTCCTGTTTCATTAAGTAGGAATGAAACAACATAAATTAAACGTTTTTATTTCCAAAACACTTATGGGTACCTTTGTGTAAAATATTTATTTTCTCAGATTTTTAAATTCCTAGATTTCAGATGTGTATGAAAGTTTTTTGTTGTTGCATAACGCTGCCCCTGAACAAGGCAGTTAACCCACTGTTCCTAGGCCGTCATTGAAAACAAGAATTTATTCTTAACTGACTTGCCTAGTTAAATAAAGGTAAGATATAAAATAAATATATAACTGTTACATTGTTTAGCTGGAATGGAATGTTTATCCTACATATTTGACTGTGATATGTGGTTGTTTCACCTAGCTATTTGAAGATTAATTAACTTGCTATTATCCAGAGTGACTTACAGTATCTGCTTAATGACTAAAATGTCAAATGTAAATGTTTTGAATTATATATAATACATGTATGTTGTCACAAATCTTATATTTCTTTAATAATTTTTATTTCTTACATTTGACTGCTAAAACCTAGCAGTACTACTTATTTCTGAGAGTGAGGCAGATGTATAGCATTTAAATCAAAGTGTATTTGTCCCGTGTGCCAAATACAACAGGTGTACAGTGAAATGCTTACTTACAGGCTCTAACCAATAGTGCATAAAGGAATTAGGTGAACAATAGGTAAGTAAAGAAATAAAAAGACAGTGCAAAATAACAGTAGTGAGGCTACATACAGACACTGGTTAGTCAGGCTGATTGAGGTAGTATGTACATGTAGATATGGTTAAAGTGACTATGCATATATGATAAACAGAGAGTAGCAGCAGCGTAAAAGAGGGGTTGGTTGGGGGGGGCACACAATGCAAATAGTCCGGGTAGCCATTTGATTACCGTATTTAAAGAATATATATTTGTCTGAAATGAAACCAAGTGATAGAATGAACAAATGCCATGATTAGATAGTGGGGGAAAAAACACACCAATCTCTAGCATAATTACTTCAAACAATAAAAGCTAATTCACCAACATTTCTGAAAAAGGATAAACCGTGCCTTCGGAAAGTATTCAGACCCCTTGACTGTTTCCACATTTTGTTCCGTTACAGCCTTATTCTAAAATTGATTAAATTTAAAATGAACTCAGCAATCTACACACACAATACCCCACAATGACAAAGCGAAAACAGGTTTTTGAAATTTTAGCAAATGTATTCAAAATAAAAAACTGAAATGCCTTTATTTACATGTATTCAGACCCTTTGCTATGAGACTCAAAATTGAGCTCAGGTGCATCATGTTTCCATTGATCATCCTTGAGATGTTTTTACAACTTGATTGGTTCAAAAAGTTCAGACCCCTTTACTTTTTCCACATTTTAAGTTACAGCCTTATTCTAAGATGGATTAAATTGTTCCCCCCCTCATCAATCTACACACAATGCCCCTTAATGACAAAGCAAAAACAGGTTTTTAGAAAGTTTTGCAAACTGAAATATCACATTACCATAAGTATTCAAAACCCTTTAGTCAGTACTTTGTTGAAGCATCTTTGGCAGTGATTGCAGCCTTGAGTCTTCTTGGGTATGACGCTACAAGCTTGGCACACCTGTATTTGGGGAGTTTCTCCCGTTCTTCTCTGCAGATCTTCTCGAGCTCTGTCAGGTTGGATAGGGAGCGTCACTGCACAACTATTTTCAGGTCTCTACAGAGATGTTTGATCTGGTTCAAGTCCGGGACCAAGATTAGTCAACAAGGTTCCATTTCAATGATCACAACTTCCTCTCAATCTTAAACTAACATAGCATTTCATGTTTTACTGTTTCTATAGTGACGTACGGTATGGCCCTTTCGTAGTTTACATGTTTCAGAATAGGTGCACAGTGTAGGCCTATATCTCAACTAGTTTTCGTGAGCCCCCCGTCCCCACTCTCTTACCCCCTCTGCTAGATATAACCGTACCTGAGAATCTTGACACAACTGACATGAGACAAGACAAAAGCATTTACCACTAAGTATGAAGTTTATCACAGTGCTGTTTTCACTGTAAAAGTGAATAATCACAATGTGATAACCAGAATTACAGGACTCTGGCATAGTGAATGGAGAAGAGGCCAGGTGCTACTCCAAACCCTATATGGTCTCTGTACAGGCAAAGACACTTGTCTGTGGAGTGCATGTGTGTTGATTTCCAGCAAAGCCTTAAGTCATTTTCCATGAGTCACTACTGACATGGACAACATTGGGTTATTATCATCCGAGTCTTTTGACACATAGGCTACAATAGCAAGGTCTGCCACATTTTGATTTGATTAGGATCTCTTTTAGTCCTCATTCGGACTAATCTTCCAAGAGTACTTAAACATTAAAATACAATTTATAAGACACTGTTACAAACAACAAATGTAATACACTGACATATTGACCATATAAATACTCTGACTCTCACACCCTGATCTGTTTCACCTGTCTTTGTGATTGTCTCTACCCCCCCCCCTCCAGGTGTTGCCCATCTTCCCCATTATCCCCTGTGTATTTATACCTGTGTTCTCTCTGTTGCCAGCGCTTGTGTGGGTTGAATACGCCTGCAACACACTTCCCTGTTCTGCCACGGGCCTATCTCCCTTTGAGTGTTCCCTGGGGTATCAGCCCCGCTCTTCCCTGAGCAGGAAGAGGACGTCGGCATAATGTACCTTCTGCCCAGATGTTGTCCGCCGCTGTCGTCGTGCCTGGAGGAGAGCCCGGTCGGTCCACCTCCAGGTACCGACGACAAGTGGATCGCCATCGGACCCCGGCTTCCCGGTATCGTCTCGGGCAGAAGGTATGGCTATCAACCGGGATCTGCCCCTCTGGGTGGAGTCTCGCAAACTGTCCCCCCGGTTTATCGGCCCTTTCCCCATCTCCAAGATCATTAGCCCATCTGCTGTCCGCCTTCTGTTTCCCCGTACCCTTCGTATTCATCCTACATTCCATGTGTCTAGAATTAATCCCGTGTCTCACAGCCCTTTGACTTCTATTTCCAGGCCCACCCCTCCTCCCCGTGTCGTCGATGGCCATCCGGTGTACACGGTGAGACGCCTCCTGAGGACAGGGGTTTCCAGTACCTGGTTGATTGGGAGGGTTATGGCCCGGAGGAGAGGTGCTGGGTCCCCGCTAGAGACATCCTGGACCCAGCCCTCATCGCCGACTTCCAGCACCCCGGTCAACCAGGTATGCTCCCAGGTAGGATGCCAGGTGGTGCCCCTGGGGGGGGGGGGGGGGGTGGGGGGTGGTACTGTCACACCCTGATCTGTTTCACCTGTCTTTGGGATTGTCTCCACCCCCCTCCAGGGATCGCCCATCTTCCCCATTATTCCTTGTGTATTTATACCTATGCTCTCTGTTTGTCTGTTGCCAGTTCGTCTTGTTTGTCAAGTCAACCAGTGTTTTTGTGTCAGCTCCTGCTTTTCCTCAGTCTCTCTTTTCTCCTCCTGGTTTTTGACCCTTGCCTTTCCTGACCCTGTACCCACCCACCTGACCACTCTGCCTGTCCTTGACCCTGAGCCTGCCTGCCGTCCTGTACCATTGCCCCTGTTGCTGTAATAAACATTGTTACTTCGACACTGTCTGCATCTGGGTGTTACCTTGATACCTGATAGTACGAACTGGCCATGACTGACCCAGGCCAGCTGCGCGACGCCATCTCCACCCAGGGAGCCACCATCGGTAGGCACAAGGAATTACTTCATGGCCTTGTGGAGGGGGTCCAAACGTTGGCTGAACGCCATAACCGGGCGTTGGACAGTTGCTGGAGCAATTCTACGTGTTCTCTGGGAGTCCGCCTACCACGGTGGTAACCCCACAGCTCCTCAGCTGCTAGCAGCGCCTCTCACCTGACACTGACAGATTATTTTAATTTAGATAGGTTCCTATTTTGCCCATTTCTCTTCTCTGCCGGGATAAGACAGATGATGGACAATCTATTCCTAGTATTAACTGAATGTCTGTCTCTTAACAACTGAATCCTGTTGTGAATGGAGTTTAGCCGTTTTAAATTGTGTACATTGTGAAATAAAATAAGCATATTTATTTAGGTATCTAGAGTGGCGTGGCCACACAATGTTAATGTCTAGTTGTTCATGGTTGGCACGTAGGCACACAATGGGGTGAAAGAAAGGAGGGCATTAACCAAGTAAGACAAATAGCTGATCTAGAATGAAGGAGAAAGCAGACTATGTAATAACCGGGGATAAGCTGGTGGAATTCTCTGACGTTATGTAAAATACTCTCGGTTAATGTTGCACAATGCATTGTAGGAGGGGAGAATCACTGAATGTGGAAGACCAGCACCATGTCCATTCTTTCCACTGGGGACGCTGCATAATCTCTTGGATGTAAGACTGAATAACTTTCAGAAATATTTCTGACTCTCTTGTCCCCTCTGCTGGATATACTACAGTAGCTGAGACACATGGCTGACAAAATGAGTCTACAAGCATTTCTTAACTAAATACATTACAGTGATATTAAACCATGAATACTATCTGGAATTACAATTACTTTAAGACATTTTAAGTGAAAAAGTAGTGGTTAAAACAGTCCATCTGTTTGATCAAAGAAAGTTAACTAATAGTACAATTATGTAGGAAAATATATTATAATCCTTGGGCTGTTTTCCAGCAAATATTAAGTCACAAGGTGATAGATGATCTAGGCCTATAAGAGGTGTCAATTGATACTATATAAGGAAAGTTCACACTCTGATAGGTGAGATCCTGTGAAGATAGCAGGTGGTACATCCTGTGAAGAAGGTCATAGAGACACTCAGCACCTCTAAACCCACCAGTCTGAGAAGACAAAAACCCCATCACACTCTCTCAAACACGTTCTCAGACACGCTCTTTGACAACATGGCTGCCACATCTCTCCTGCTCCTGCTCATCACTCTCCTGCCTGCTCCAGGGCTCACAGGTAAGACCAAACTTCACCTTTGATGTCTACACACTCTTGGGTCAGAGGGCAGCAGAGTGGGACATTTGACCTTCTATTCTCTGGAACAGCAAAGGGACGCTAGGGACATAGACACACAGAAGGTCTTCTTTCTGGTTTCACAATGAAACCTGACAATTATGGTACAATTAATAATTTAGTTGTATAGTAAACGCACAAATATGGAAAACCCTGTGCCGAAATACAATAGAAAATATTTTGGTTTCCAGCGAGACAGTCATTAAACAAATTTGAATTGAACTGAAAAGGAGAAGAACCATTGAAATGAAACGTTGAGGGGGTGAATGAGGGGAAGTTCTTGACTTTTGATTTCCTTAAAATCATTCTCAATCTTTATTATGAAATGTAAATGTGATGTAATGTATGGTATTGATGTTGAATGAGAGATTTTTAAAGCAATAAAAATAATAAAGTAATAAAAACACAATTTTAAAAAGTAAAGAGCAGAATCCAGGCTGTATCACAACCGGCCGTGATTGGGAATCTCATAGGGCGGCGCACAATTGGCCCAGCGTCGTCCGGGTTTGGCCGGTGTAGGCCGTCAATGTAAATAAGAATTTGTTCTTAACTGACTTACCTAGTTAACCTTTTATTTAACATTAAAAAATATATACTATACCATTCAAAAGTTTGGGGTCACTTAGAACTGTCCTTGTTTTTGAAAGAAAAGCAATTTTTTTGTCCTTTTAAAATAACATCAAATTGATCAAAAATACAGTGTAGACATTGTTAATGTTGTAAATGACTTTTGATTTCCTTAAAATCATTCTCAATCTTTCTTTATTATGAAATGTAAATGTGATGTATGGTATTGATGTTGAATGAGAGATTTTTAAAGCAATAATAATAAAGTAATAAAAACACAATTTTCAAAAGTAAAGAGCTGTATCAAAATCGGCCGTGATTGGGAGTCTCATAGGGCGGCGCACAATTGGCCCAGCGTCGTCCGGGTTTGGCCGGTGTAGGCCGTCATTGTAAATAAGAATTTGTTCTTAAACTGACTTGCCTAGTTAAATAAAGGTTCAATTTAAAAAATATATACTCTACCGTTCAAAAGTTTGGGGTCACTTAGAACTGTCCTTGTTTTTGAAAGAAAAGCTGATTTTTTTGTCCTTCTAAAATAACATCAAATTGATCAGAAATACAGTGTAGACATTGTTAATGTTGAAAATGACAATTTTCACTGGAAACGGCAGATTTGTTATGGAATATCTACAGTTGAAGTTGGAGGTTTACATACACCTTAGCCAAATACATTTCAACTCAGTTTTTCACTATTCCTGGCATTTAAACCTAGTAAAAATTCCCTGTCTTAGGTCAGTTAGGATCACCACTTTATTTTAAGAATGTGAAATGTCAGAATAATAGTCGAGAGAATGAATTATTTATTTCAGCTTTAATTTCTTTCATCACATTCCCAGTGGGTCAGACGTTTACATACACTAATTAGTATTTTGTAGCATTGCCTTTAAATTGTTTAACTTGAGTCAAACATTTCGGGTAGACTTCAACAAAGTTCCCACAATAAGTTGGGTGAATTTTGGCCCATTCCTCCTGACAGAGCTGGTGGAACTGAGTCAGATTTCTAGGCCTCCTTGCTCGCACACACTTTTTCAGTTCTGCCCATAAATTTTCTATAGGGTTGAGGTCAGCACATTGATGGCCACTCCAATACCTTGACTTTGTTGTCCTTAAGCCATTTTGCCACAACTTTGGAAGTATGCTTGGGGTCATTGTCCATTTGGAAGACCCATTTGCGACCAAGCTATAACTTCCTGACTGATGTCTTGAGATGTTGCATCAATATATCCACATAATTTTCTTTCCTCATGATGCCATCAATTTTGTGAAGTGCACCAGTCCCTCCTGTAGCAAAGCACCCCCACAACATGATGCTGCCACCCCCGTGCTTGGGATGGTGTTCCTCGGCTTGCTCGACTTCGGCGATATCATTTACAAAATAGCCTCCATTACCCTACTCAATAAATTGGATGCAGTCTATCACAGTGCCATCCGTTTTGTCACCAAAGCCCCATACACTACCCACCACTGCGACCTGTACGCTCTCGTTGGCTGGCCCTCGCTTCATACTCGTCACCAAACCCACTGGCTCCAGGTCATCTACAAGACCCTGCTAGGTAAAGTTCCCCCTTATCTCAGCTCGCTGGTCATCATAGCAGCACACACCTGTAGCACGCGCTCCAGCAGGTATATCTCTGGTCACCCCCAAAGCCAATTCCTCCTTCGGCCGCCTCTACTTCCAGTTCTCTGCTGACAATGACTGGAACGAACTACAAAAATATCTAAAACTGGGAACACTTATCTCCCTCACTAGCTTTAAGCACCAGTTGTCAGAGCAGCTCACAGGTTACTGCACCTGTACATAGCCCATCTATAATTTAGCCCAAACAACTACCCCTTCCCCTACTGTATTTATTTATTTATTTATTTTGCTCCTTTGCACCCCATTATTTCTATTTCTACTTTGCACTTTCTTCCACTACAAATCTACCATTCCAGTGTTTTACTTGCTATATTGTATTTACTTTGCCACCATGGCCTTTTTTGCCTTTACCTCCCTTATCTCACCTCATTTGCTCACATTGTATATAGACTTATTTTTCTACTGTATTATTGACTGTATGTTTGTTTTACTCCATGTGTAACTCTGTGTTATTGTATGTGTCGAACCGCTTTGCTTTATCTTGGCCAGGTTGCAATTGTAAATGAGAACTTGTTCTCAACTTGCCTACCTGGTTAAATAAAGGTGAAAAAAATTAAAAAAATTGTGTTCCTCGGCTTGCAAGCCTCCCCCTTTTTCCTCCAAACATAATGATGGTCATTATGGCCAAACAGTTCTATTTCTACAAAAAGTACGATCTTTGTCCCCATGTGCAGTTGCAAACCGAAGTCTGGCTTTTTTTATGGTGGTTTTGGAGCAGTGGCTTCTTCCTTGCCAAGCGGCCTTTCAGGTTATGTAGATATAGGACTCGTTTTACTGTGGATATAGATACTTTTGTACCTGTTTCCTCCAGCACCTTCACAAGGTCCTTTGCTGTTGTTATGGGATTGATTTGCACTTTTCGCACCAAAGTACGTTAATCTCAAGGAGACAGAACGCGTCTCCTTCCTGAGCGGTATGACAGCTGCGTGGTCCCATGGTGTTGATACTTGCGTACTATTGTTTGTACAGATGAACGTGGTACCTTCAGGCATTTGGAAATTGCTCCTAAGGATGAACCAGACATGTGTAGGTCTACAATTTTTTTCTGAGGTCTTGGCTGATTTCTTTTGATTTTCCCATGATGTCAAGCAAAGAGGCACTGAGTTTGAAGGTAGGCCTTGAAATACATCCACAGGTACACCTCCAATTGACTCAAATTATGTCAATTAGCCTATCAGAAGCTTCTAAAGCATGACATAATTTTCGTGAATTTTCCAAGCTGTTTAAAGGCACAGACAACTTAGTGTACATACATTTCTGACCCACTGGAATTTTGATAGTGAATTATAAGTGAAATAATCTGTCTGTAAACAATTGTTGGAAAAATTACTTGTGTCATGTACAAAGTAGATGTCCTAACCGACTTGCCAAAACTATAGTTTGTTAACAAGAAATTTGTGGAGTGGTTGAAAAACAAGTTTTAATGACTCCAACCTAAGTGTATGTAAACTTCCGACTTCAACTGCACATAGGTGTACATAGTCCCATTAACAGCAATCATCACTCCTGTGTTCCAATGGCACGTTGTGTTAGCTAATCCAAGTTTATCATTTTAAAAGGCTAATTGATCATTAGAAAACCCTTTTGCAATTGTTAGCACAGCTAACTGTTCTGATTAAAGAAACAATAAAACTGGCCTTCTTTAGACTAGTTGAGTATCTGGAGCATCAGCATTTGTGGGTTCGATTACAGGCTCAAAATGGCCAGAAACAAAGACCTTTCTTCTGAAACTCGTCAGTCTATTTTGTTCTGAGAAATGAAGGCTATTCCATGCAAGAAACTGCCAAGAAACTGAAGATCTCATACAACGCTGTGTACTACTCCCTTCACAGAACAGCGCAAACTGGCTCTGACCAGAATAGAAAGAGGAGTGGGAGGCCCTGGTGCACAAATGAGCAAGAGGACAAGTACATTAGTGTCCAGTTTGAGAAAGAGATGCCTCAAGTCCTCAACTGGCAGCTTCTATAAATGGTACCCGCAAAACACCAGTCTCAACGTCAACAGTTAAGAGGCGACTCTGGGATGCTGGCCTAGGCAGAGTTGCAAAGAAAAAGCCATATCTCAGACTGGCCAATAAAAAGAAAAGATTAAGATGGGCAAAAGAACACAGACACTGTACAGAGGAAGATTGGGAAAAAGTGTTATGGACAGACAAATCTAAGTTTGAGGTGTTTGGATCACAAAGAACATTCGTGAGACGCAGAAAAAATGAAAAGATGCTGGAGGAGTGCTTGACGCCATCTGTCAAGCATGGTGGAGGCAATGTGATGGTCTGGGTGTGCTTTGGTGGTGGTAAAGTGTGAGATTTGTACAGGGTAAAAGGGATCTTAAAGAAGGAAGGCTATCACTCCATTTTGCAACGCCAAGCCATACCCTGTGGACAGCGCTTAATTGGAGCCAATTTCCTCCTACAACAGGACAATGACCCAAAGCACAGCTCCAAACTATGCAAGAACTATTTAGGGAAGAAGCAGTCAGCTGATATTCTGTCTATAATGGAGCACAGTCACCGGATCTCAACCCTATTGAGCTGTTGTGGGTTGATTTCACCCCAGCTTGACCGTATGGTACGTAAGAAGTGCCCATCAAGCCAATCCAACTTGTGGGAGGTGCTTCAGGAAGCATGGGGTGAAATCTCTTCAGATTACCTCAACAAATTGACAACTAGAATGCCAAAGGTCTGCAAGGCTGTAATTGCTGCAAATGGAGGATTCTTTGACGAAAGCAAAGTTTGAAAGACACAATTATTATTTCAATTAAAAATCATTATAACCTTGTCAACGTCTTGACTATATTTCCTATTCATTTTGCAACTCATTTCATGGATGTTTTAATGGAAAACAATGACATTTCTAAGTGACCACAAACTTTTGAATGGTAGTGTAAATATATTTTTTAAATGTCATGAAAAATAATTCAATATCTTGTATCGACGTGATAGCCTACCACTACCTACGTTTCATTTAGGCAAATCTCTCTCTCCCAGCCTACCAGGACTCTGGCATAGTGAATGGAGCAGAAGCCAGACGCCACTCCAAACCCTACATGGTCTCTGTACAAGCAAAGAAGTCACATATCTGTGGAGGGTTCCTCGTGTCTGAGAGCTTTGTCATGACAGCCGCCCACTGCTACAATTGGTAATTGTGTTTTACTCTTATCCTATTGAACTATTTATGTAAGAAAATGATATCTACATCTTCAACTACTCACACCTAAAAGTCATAATTCTGTGGTATCTGTTAAAAATTGCAGACTTGTTTTATGCTGTAGAATGTTCTGTGTGCTTTGCTGCTCAGTAAGTAT
Organism: Salmo trutta; assembly: GCF_901001165.1. Taxonomy (NCBI): domain Eukaryota; kingdom Metazoa; phylum Chordata; class Actinopteri; order Salmoniformes; family Salmonidae; genus Salmo; species Salmo trutta. The sequence continues at coordinate 16,848,749 of NC_042978.1, forward strand.
ACTGTGGTTTCCTTTTCACAGGGCTGTGAATCTGACGGTTGTGGTTGGTGCTCATGACATTACAAGACAGGAAAGTTCTTCTTACAGGATTGATGTGAAATTTTACCACATACATCCTGGTTACAATGCTAAGACATTGGAGAACGACATCATGCTGTTGCAGGTACATGACAGAGGAAGTATGCACAATGTGAGAATGTCTCTTAGCTTAGCACCCCATTCCCCAAATAATAAATGCCAAATGTACTGTTATAAATAACATATCTACATGTATTAACATTTCATTTTTTTTCAAACGAGGTGTGATTTACATCTACATTTTAGTCATTTAGCAGATGCTCTTATGCAGACTAACTTACAATATTGAGTGCAAACATCTTCATTTTGTTGTACTGGTCCTCCATGGGAATCGAACCCACATCTTTGGCAACTTCAAGCACCATGCTCAACCAACTGAGCCACACAAGACCCATAGTCATGTATGAAAACCTTTGACTATGTGCGTACATAGTGGCCTATTGATGTTGCATAATATATCCAATAGCTTATTAGAAAACCTAACTACAGTCATGTGCTCTAACTGTAGCTTGTCAAAACGACCCCGAAGAGCAAAGCTGTGCAGCAGATCCCTCTCCCTAAGAAAGACCAGGACATCAAGGCCAAATCCTTGTGTACCGTGGCAGGGTGGGGTGCCACAGAAACAGGGGGCACTGCAAACCCACGCCTTCTGGAGGTGAATGTCACCGTTGTAGACAGAAGTTCCTGCCAGAGATCTTGGGGGAACACTGCCACCATAACCCAGTCTCTGATATGTGCCGGAGGTACTGCTGCTGATTATAAGGGCGTTTGCCAGGTATGGTCATAGAATGTAGTTAAAGGGCAACTCCACCACTTTTAAACCTCATTTTCATTATCACCAGCACAATACCAGTGTGAACATGGCGCATTTCAACACTGTAGAAAAAATCAGAAGTTAATAAGTTCTACCCAATGACAACATCAAAAATTAAAACATTTTCAGTCACTATGTGATTTGTGGTGACATGGGGAGGAAGGAAATACCCTCCCTTGGCCTAGAAACTAATTGCAGGTCTTGAAAATAATTTTAACCACAGATCCTACAAATGCGTTTTCACACATGAACAGATTATTTAAAACGCTACATCTACATTTGCGTTTTTTTCCATCATAAATGATTGCTTATGGGTACCTTCATGTGTGTAAAATATTTATATTCACGTTCACAGAGTCCACCTGTGGTAAATTCAATTGATTGGACATGATTTGGAAAGGCACACACCTGTCTATATAAGGTCCCACACTTGACAGTGCATGTCAGGGCAAAAACCAAGCCATGAGGACGAATGAATTGTCCGTAGAGCTGCGAGACAGGATTGTGTCAAGGCACAGATCTGGGGAAGGGTGCCAAAAAATGTATGCAGCACAGTGGTCTCCATCATTCTTAAATGGAAGAAGTTTGAAACCATCAAGACTCTTCCTAGAGCTGGCCACCGAGCCAAACTGAGCAATTGGGGGAGTAGGGCCTTGGTCAGGGAGGAGACCAAGAACCTGATGGTCACTCTGACAGAGCTCTAGAGTTCCTTTGTTGAAATGGGAGAACCTTCCAGAAGGACAACCATGTCTGCAGCACTTCACCAATCAGGCTTTTATGGAAGAGTGGCCACTCCTCAGTAAAAGGCACATGACAGCCTGCTTGGAGTTTGTCAAAAGGCACATAAAGGACTCTCAGATGATGAGAAACAAGATTATATTGTCTGATGAAACCAAGAATGCCAAGAGTCACTTCTGGAGGAAACCTGGCACCATCCCAAGGTGAAGCATGGTGTTGGCAGCATTATGCTGTGGGGATGTTTTTCAGCGACAGGGACTGGGAAACGAGTCAGGATTGAGGCAAAGATGAACGGAGCAAAGTACAGAGAGATCCTTGATGAAAACCTGCTCCAGAATGCTCAGGAACTCAGACTGGGGGCAAAGGTTCATGATCGAACATCTCTGGAGAGACCTGAAAATAGCTGTGCAAATCAAAAACTTTATTTGCCACATGCTCTGAATACAACAAGTGTAGACTTTAACGTGAAATGCTTACTTAGAAGCCCTTAACCAACAGCGCAGTTCAAGAAGAAGAAAATATTTACCAAGTAGGGTAAAATAAAAAAGTAACACAATAACGAGGTTATATACAGGGGGCACTGGTACCGAGTCAGTTCAGGCTAGTTGAGGTAATCTGTACATGTAGGTGGGGGCGAAGTGACAATGCATAGGTAACAAACAAACAGGGAGTAGCAGCAGTGTACAAGAGAGGGGGGGTTAATTTTTATTAATTGTTCAGCAGTCTAATGGCTTGGGGGTAGAAGCTGTTGAGGAGCCTTTTGGTCCTAGACTTGTGGTAGCAGAGAAAACAGTCTATAAGTTTGGTGACTGGAGTCTCTGACAATTTTATGGGCTTTCCTCTGACACCGCCTATTATATAGGTACCGAATGGCAGGAAGCTTGGCCCCAGTGATGTACTGGGCCGTTTGCACTACCCTCTGTAGTGCCTTGCGGTCGGAGGCCGAGCAGTTGCCATACCAGGCAGCGATGCAACCAGTCAGGATGATCTCGATGGTGCAGCTGTAGAACCATTTAAGGATCTTTAAAAAAATATATATATATTTCACCTTTATTTAACCAGGTAGGCAAGTTGAGAACAAGTTCTCATTTACAATTGCAACCTGGCCAAGATAAAGCAAAGCGGTTCGACACATACAATAACACAGAGTTACACATAGAGTAAAACAAACATACAGTCAATAATACAGTAGAAAAATAAGTCTATATACAATGTGAGCAAATGAGGTGAGATAAGGGAGGTAAAGGCAAAAAAGGCCATGGTGGCAAAGTAAATACAATATAGCAAGTAAAACACTGGAATGGTAGATTTGTAGTGGAAGAAAGTGCAAAGTAGAAATAGAAATAATGGGGTGCAAAGGAGCAAAATAAATAAATAAATAAATAAATACAGTAGGGGAAGGGGTAGTTGTTTGGGCTAAATTATAGATGGGCTATGTACAGGTGCAGTGATCTGTGAGCTGCTCTGACAGTTGGTGCTTAAAGCTAGTGAGGGAGATAAGTGTTTCCAGTTTCAGAGATTTTTGTAGTTCGTTCCAGTCATTGGCAGCAGAGAACTGGAAGGAGAGCTGGCCAAAGGAGGAATTGGCTTTGAGAGATATTCCTGCTGGAGCGCGTGCTACAGGTGGGTGCTGCTACGGTGACCAGTGAGCTGAGATAAGGGGGGACTTTATCTAGCAGGGTCTTGTAGATGACCCGGAGCCAGTGGGTTTGGCGATGAGTATGAAGCGAGGGCCAGCTAACGAGAGCGTACAGGTCACAGTGGTGGGTAGTATATGGGGCTATGGTGACAAAACAGATGGCACTGTGATAGACTGCATCCAGTTTATTGAGTAGGGTAATGGAGGCTATTTTGTAAATGACATTGCCGAAGTAGAGGATCGGTAGGATGGTCAGTTTTACGAGGGTATGTTTGGCAGCATGAGTGAAGGATGCTTTGTTGCGAAATAGGAAGCCAATTCTAGATTTAACGTTGGATTGGAGATGTTTGATGTGAGTCTGGAAGGAGAGCTTACAGTCTAACCAGACACCTCGGTATTTGTAGTTGTCCACATATTCTAAGTCAGAACCGTCCAGAGTAGTGATGCTGGACAGGCGGCCAGGTGTGGGCAGCGATCGGTTGAAGAGCATGCATTTAGTTTTACTTGTATTTAAGAGCAGTTGGAGGCCACAGAAGGAGAGTTGTATGGCATTGAAGCTCGTCTGGAGGGTTGTTAACACAGTGTCCAAAGAAGGGCCAGAAGTATACAGAATGGTGTCGTCTGCGTAGAGGTGGATCAGAGACTCACCAGCAGCAAGAGCGACATCATTGATGTATACAGAGAAAAGAGTTGGCCCAAGAATTGAACCCTGTGGCACCCCCATAGAGACTACCAGAGGTCCGGACAACAGTCCATCCGATTTGACACATTGAACTCTATCAGATAAGTAGTTGGTGAACCAGGCGAGGCAATCATTTGAGAAACCAAGGCTATTGAGTCTGCCGATGAGGATGTGGTGATTGACAGAGTCGAAAGCCTTGGCCAGGTCAATGAATACGGCAGCACAGTATTGTTTCTTATCGATGGCGGTTACGATATCGTTTAGGACCTTGAGCATGGCTGAGGTGCACCCATGACCAGCTCTGAAACCAGAATGCATAGCGGAGAAGGTGCGGTGGGATTCGAAATGGTCGGTAATTTGTTTGTTTACTTGGCTTTTGAAGACCTTAGAAAGGCAGGGTAGGTTAGATATAGGTCTGTAGCAGTTTGGGTCAAGAGTGTCCCCTCCTTTGAAGAGGGGGATGATAGCAGCTGCTTTCCAATCTTTTGGAATCTCAGACGACACGAAAGAGAGGTTGAACAGGCTAGTAATAGGGGTTGCAACAATTTCGGCAGATCATTTTAGAAAGAAAGGGTCCAGATTGTCTAGCCCGGCTGATTTGTAGGGGTCCAGATTTTGCAGCTCTTTCAGAACATCAGCTGACTGGATTTGGGAGAAGGAGAAATGGGGAAGGTTTGGGCGAGTAGCTGTGGGGGGTGCAGTGCTGTTGACCGCGGTAGGGGTAGCCAGGTGGAAAGCATGGCCAGCTGTAGAAAAATGCTTATTGAAATTCTCAATTATAGTGGATTTATCAGAGGTGACAGAGTTTCCTATTCTCAGTGCTGTGGGCAGCTGGGAGGAGGTGTTCTTATTCTCCATGGACTTTACAGTGTCCTAGAACTTTTTTCAATTTGTGTTGCAGGAAGCAAATTTCTGCTTGAAAAAGCTAGCCTTGGCTTTTCTAACTGCCTGTGTATATTGGTTTCTAACTTCCCTGAAAAGTTGCATATCACGGGGGTTGTTCGATGCTAATGCAGAACGCCACAGGATGTTTTTGTGCTGGTTAAGGGCAGTCAAGTCTGGAGAGAACCAAGGGCTATATCTGTTCCTGGTTCAAAATTTCTTGAATGGGGCATGTTTATTTAAGATGGTGAGAAAGGCATTTAAAAAAATAACCAGGCATCCTCTACTGATGGGATGAGGTCAATATCCTTCCAGGATACCCGGGCCAGGTCGATTAGAAAGTCTTGCTCGCTGAAATGTTTCAGGGAGCGTTTGACAGTGATGAGTGGAGGTCGTTTGACCACGGACCCATTACGGATGCAGGCAATGAGGCAGTGATCGCTGAGATCTTGGTTGAAAACAGCCGAGGTGTATTTAGAGGGCAAGTTGGTTAGGATGATATCTATGAGGGTGCCCGTGTTTGCGGCTTTGGTGTGGTACCTGGTAGGTTCATTGATAATTTGTGTGAGATTGAGGGCATCAAGCTTAGATTGTAGGATGGCTGGGGTGTTAAGCATGTCACAGTTTAGGTCACCTAGCAGCACGAGCTCTGAAGATAGATGGGGGGGGCAATCAATACACATATGGTGTCCAGAGCACAGCTGGGGCCAGAGGGTGGTCTATAGCAGACGGCAACGGTGAGAGACTTGTTTTTAGAGATGGATTTTTAAAAGTAGAAGTTCAAATTGTTTGGATACAGACCTGGATAGTAAGACAGAAATCTGCAGGCTATCTCGGCAGTAGATTGCAACACCGCCCCCTTTGGCCGTTCTATCTTGTCTGGAAATGTTGTAGTTAGGGATGAAGATTTCAGAGTTTTTGGTGGACTTCCTAAGCCAGGATTCAGACACGGCTAGGACATCCGGGTTGGAAGAGTGTGCTAAAGCAGTGAATAAAACAAACTTAGGGAGAAGGCTTCTAATGTTAACATGCATGAAACCAAGGCTATTATGGTTACAGAAGTCATCAAAAGAGAGCGCCTGGGGAATAGGAGTGGAGCTAGGCACTGCAGGGCCTGGATTCACCTCTACATCACCAGAGGAACAGAGGAGGAGTAGAATAAGGGTACGGCTAAAAGCTATGAGAATTTGTCGTCTATGACGTCCAGAATAGAGAGTAAAAGGAGCAGGTTTCTGGGGTCGATAAAATAGCTTCAAGGTATAATGTACAGACAAAGGTATGGTAGGATGTGAATACAGTGGAGGTAAACCTAGGCATTGAGTGATGATGAGAGAGATATTGTCTCTAGAAACATCATTGAAACCAGAAGATATCATAGCATGTGTGGTGGAACTGAAAGGTTGGATAAGGTATAATGAGCAGGGCTAGAGGCTCTACAGGGAAATAAGCCAATAAACACTAACCAGAACAGCAATGGACAAGGCATATTGACATTAAGGAGAGGCATGCTTAGCCGAGTGATCATAAGGGTTCCGTGAGATTCAGACAGCTAGCAGGGCCATAGGTAGCAGGCTGGCAGAAGATGGAGGTCTGTTTTTAGCCACCTCGTGCGTTTCCGTCTGTAGATTAGTGGGGTTCCGTGTGGTAGGGGGGACCAGTCCAATTGGCAAAATAGTTATAGTTATAGAGGCCCAAGAAAATTGTCCGATAGACCTATTCAGATAGCAGCCGATAAGACAGCTAACGATTAGCAGGCCGCAGATGGGCGTTCAGGTTATGTAGCAACGGAGGGGCCAGTTGGATAACTCCCTCAGGCAGATAACGTCGGTAGTCCAGTCATGAAGGCCCGATGGGGCTCCGCATCAAAACAGGTCCGGATAGGTGATTGTAGCCCAGGAGTGGCTGATGGAACTCTTCAGCTAGCTGCAAGATCCAGGTGTAAATGTCCAGAGCCTGCGGTAGAAATCCGGGGATATGGAGAGAAAATAGGTCCGGTATGCTCTGGTCTGAGTCGCGCTGTACAAAACTGGCGATAGCTTTTCGAGTTAAGGGATAGCTGATGACCGCCAACCGTGGCTAGCTGAACTCCAACGTTAGCCAGTGAACTGGCCAACCTCTGGCTAACCTCTGGCTAGCTTCTGTTGAGGATTTCAGATTTCAGATTTGAGGTAAATAATACTTTTTTTTTAATTGGTGAGGCGGGTTGCAGAAAAGTGTTTTGAGGTTGAGTTTTTAGAAAAAAAAATATAAAAAGATATGCGAAGAAAAGATGTAAATATATATATACATGGGACACGACAAGACGAAGGACAAAGATGTCTGACTGCTACGCCATCTTGGATTGGAAAAAAGCTGAGGACCCATGCCAAATCTTTTCAGTCTCCTGAGGGGGAATAGGTTTTGTCGTGCCCTCTTCACAACTGTCTTGGGATGCTTGGACCATGATAGATCGTTGGTGATGTGGACACCAAGGAACTTGAAACTCTCGACCCGCTCCACCACAGCCCCATCGATGTTAATGGGGGCCTGTACGGCCTGCCTTTTCATGTAGTCCACGATCAGCTCCTTTGTCTTGCTCGCATTGAGGGAGAGGTTGTTGTCCTAGCACCACACTGCCAGTTCTCTGACCTCCTCCCTATAGGCTGTCTCATTGTTGTCGGTGATCAGGCCTACCACTGGTGTGTCGTCAGCAAACTTAATGATGGTGTTGTAGTTGTGTTTGGCCCCGCAGTCGTGGGTGAACAGGGAATACAGGAGGGGACTAAGTACACACCCCTGAGGGGCCCCAGTGTTAAGGATCAGCGTGGCAGACGTATTGTTGCCTACTCTTACCACCTGGGGGCAGCCCGTCAGGAAGTCCAGGATCCAGTTGCAGAGGGAGGTGTTTAGTCCCAGAGTCCTTAGCTTAGTGATGAGCTTTGTGGGCACTATGGTGTTGAATGCTGAGCTGTAGTCGATGAAAAGCATTCTCAGATACAGTTGAAGTCGGAGGTTTACATACACCTTAGCCAAATACATTTAAACTCAGTTTTTCACAATTCCTGACATTTAATCCTAGTAAAACTTCCCTGTCTTAGGTCAGTTAGGATTACCAATTTATTTTAAGAATGCAGAATTTCAGAATAATAGTAGAGAATGATTTATTTCTGTTTTTATTTCTTTCATCACTTTCCCAGTGGGTCAGAAGTTTACATACACTCAATTAGAATTTGGTAGCATTGCCATTAAATTGTTTAACTTGGGTCAAACGTTTCGGGTAGCCTCCTACAAGCTTCCCACAATAAGTTGGGTGAATTTTGGCCCATTCCTCCTGACAGAGCTGGTGTAACTGAGTCGGGTTTGTAGGCCTCCTTGCTCGCACATGCTTTTTCAGTTCTGCCTACAAATGCTCAATAGGATTGAGGTCAGGGTTTTGTGATGGCAACTCCAATACCTTGACTTTGTTGTCCTTAAGCCATTTTGCCACAACTTTGGAAGTATGCTTGGGGTCATTGTCCATTTGGAAGACCCATTTGCGACCAAGCTTTAAATTCCTGACTGATGTCTTGAGATGTTGCTTCAATATATCCACATTTCACTTCCTCATGATGCCATCTATTTTGTGAAATGCACCAATCCCTCCTGCAGCAAAGCAGCCCCACAACATGATGCTGCCACCCCCACGCTTCACAGTTGGGATGGTGTTCTTCGACTTGCAAGCCTCCCCCTTTTTCCTCCAAACATAACGATGGTCATTATGGCCAAACAGTTCTATTTTTGTTTCATCAGACCAGAGGACATTTCTACAAAAAGTATGATCTTTGTCCCCATGTGCGGTTGCAAACCGTAGTCTGGATTTTTATGGCGGTTTTGGAGCAGTGGCTTCTTCCTTGCTGAGCAGCCTTTCAGCTTGTGTCGATATAGGACACGTTTTACTGTGGATATAGATACTTTTGTACCTGTTTCCTTCAGCATCTTCACAAGGTCCTTTGCTGTTGTTCTGGGATTGATTTGCACTTTTTGCACCAAAGTACGTTAATCTCTAGGAGACAGAACGTGTCTCCTTCCTGAGCGGTATGACGGCTGTGTGGTCCCATGGTGTTTATACTTGCGTACTATTGTTTGTACAGGAAATTGCTCCCAAGGATGAACCAGACTCATGGAGGTCTACAATTATTTTTCTGAGGTCTTGGCTGATTTCTTTTGATTTTCCCATGATTTCAAGCAAAGAGGCACTGAGTTTGAAGGTAGGCCTTGAAATACATCCACCGATACAACTCCAATTGACTCAAATGATGTCAATTAGCCTATCAGAAGCTTCTAAAGCCATGGCATCATTTTCTGGAATTTTCCAAGCTGTTTAAAGGCACAGTCAACTTAGTGTATGTAAACTTCTGACCCACTGGTGCACTCGTGCATGCTACAGTGTTGCTTGCCTGGAAGCGAGCATAAAGTATCTGGGTTTCCCTTTGTAGTCTGTAATAGTTTAAGCTATGATAGCTAATTTACTCTTAAAATATTTGCAGCAACGTTCCCCATCCAACCTGACAGAGCTTGAGAGGATTTGCCGAGAAGAATGGGAGAAACACCCCAAATAGAGGTGTGCCAAGTTTGTAGCGTCATACCCAAGAAGACTCGATGCTGTAATCCATGCCAAAGGTGCTTCAAGAAAGTACTGAGTAAAGGGTCTGAATACTTATGTAAATGTTATTTAATTTTGTAATTTTTGATAAATTAGTAAAAATATCAAAAACTTTTTCCTTTGTCATTATGGAATATTGTTTGTGGATTGATGAGGGAAAAAAATATTTTAAATCAGTTTTACAATAAGGTTGTAACGTAACAAAATGTGGAAAAAGTCATGGGGTCTGAATACTTTCCGAAGGCACTGTATGTCTGTCATTGAACAACCCCATGCATTGATTAGATAGTGAAACAACACAACAATCTCTTTGATAATTTCTTTAAACAATAAAAGCTAATTTACCAACATTTCTGAAATTGGATATGCAGAGTTTTGGAATGAAACTCTTCATATTTAAACACTGGTTTGGTGCTGGAGATAATGAATATGAGGTTGAAAAGTGATGGAATTGCCCTTTAATTCTGATAATGGATTAATTATAAAGAAGTGATTTGCTTTGCAAATGTAGAATAAGTTTGTTTTTTCTCTCAATTGTTTCAACTATCATTGCAGGGAGATTCAGGAGGTCCCCTGGTGTGTAAGGGGACAGCAGTAGGAGTTGTGTCATTCAACCAGCAAGGAAACTGCAATGAGCCACGGAAGCCCAACGTCTACACCAAAATATCCAAGTATCTTTCCTGGATCAAGTCTATCATTAAGTACTAAGGAATGAGACATTAATTGAGTGACTAATAAATATATATCATTGTATCAAACAAAGCCTGTCCGTTCTTCAATGAGCTCTGTACCGTGTCTGTGTGTGTGTGTGTATGCTCGAGTAGGATAGAGTGTATATGCATGCACGTGTATGTTTGTATTTTAGTTGATTTCCAGTAACAGCCTCAAGTCATTTGCATTTGGATTACTGTTACAGTGCTATTTGGAGTGTTAATTGGATTCATTCTGAAATTTATTGATTTGTTGTGTTTTTATTTTATTCAATTTGTGTACTTGTTTGACATTTTATTGTATTGTTAGGAGCTAGTAACATAAGCATTTCGCTGCACGCGCTATAACATCTGCTAAACTGACCAATAAACGTTCATTTGATTTGAGTATACATCTTCAGACAGCTAGCTCTTCTCGTATCTTCACCTGTCATCACCAAACACCACCACACATGGAAACTTGTGGTCAAGACAGAGTAGCTCGTTTCATGAAGCTGCCACAATGCTTTGAAACCACAACACAGCTTCTGTTTTCAGACCAGAGGACATGGTGATCACTGTGGTGTCTGTCTGTCTTCAGAAAGTATTCATACCCCTTGACTTATTTCACATTTTGTTGTTACAGCCTGAATTCAAAATGGATTGAATATTTTTTTCCCCTCACCCATCTACACACAATATCCCATAATCCCAAAGGGAAAACATGTTTTAGAAATGTGTATTGAAAATGAAATACAGAAATATCTAATTTACATAAGTATTCACACCCCTGAGTCAATAGTTTGTAGAAGCACCTTTGGCAGCGATTACAGCTGTGAGTTTTTCTGGGTCTCTAAGAGGTTTCCACACCTGGATTGTGCAACATTTGCCCATTATTCTTTTCAAAATTCTTCAAGCTCTGTCAAATTGGTTGTTGATCATTGCTAGACAACCATTTTCAGGTCTTGCTAAGATTTTAAAGTAGATTTAAGTCAAAACTGTAGCTCGGCCACATTCACTGTCTTCTTGGTAACTCCAGCGTAGATTTGACCTTGTGTTTTAGGTTATATTCCTCATGAAAGGTGAATTCATTTCCCAGTGTCTGGTGGAAAGCTGACTGAACCAGGTTTTCGTCTAGGATTTAGTATTCAGGACAGAAAGTGAATTGCTTTGCCACATTTTTTGCAGTATTACTTTAGTGCCAAACAAAGTATTTGTGTTTAGTGCCAGATCAGAGGCAGTAGGGAAGACCTGGAATGTTCTCTTGATAAGTGTGTGAATTGGACCATTTTCCTGTCCTGCTAAGCATTTGAAATGTAACAAGTACTTGGGGGGAGTCAGGGAAAATGTATGGAGTAAAATGTACACTACATTTAGGGATGTAGTGAAGTAAAAGTTGTCAAAAATATAAATAGTAAAGTACAGATACACCCCAAAATAGGTTCAATTTCAATGACCACAACACAACCTCCTCTTAAACTAACATTACATTTTAAAATGTGATTTACTGTTGTTTCTACAGTGACTAGAAAGGTATGGCCCTTTCGTAGTACACATGTTGTTCTGAATAGGTGCACTGTGTAGGCCTATCTCAACTAGTTTTTCATTGTAAGAAGATATGCCCCCCCTCTTCCTCTAGTGCAGGACCACTGAGAGTGGCAAGGTCTTATGACTGTCACTGTGTCTTTCAAAGCATCAAGAATGTCGTCAGCCTTTGTAAACCACCGGTTGTTCATAGTTGGCATGGTAACACAGGAGAGCATCGACCAGGAGAAGACAAGGCTCTTGCATGAGGGAGAGGGAGATGAGTTGACCTATATGAGGTAAATGCAGCACTGCATGCAACTATGAGTGTTCATACACTCTAAATTACCACCAGCCAATCATATACAAACAATATAAGGTCATCAACACGACAACAAGGAGGATTGGCAACATTAAAGTGACACTAATAATCAGTGTGTCACATATAAGGTCCCCAAGATAACCCTCCACCTATTCACATGCAGAAGGGCCGACAGAGTTATGGTAAATGCAGAAAACACGTACCTTGGGTTTACAGGAAAACCATAAAAGGATCGATAGAAACATCATAGATAGTCATCATAGAAGTGAAACCACAGCTGTCCTCAGATCGACCATCTTGTGTATATAAAGGGGCCCAGAGTGAATCAGGTATTCCTGACAAGTCCTCCAAGCAAGATGCACACCACAAACTACTGTTCTCCTGACCTATCTGGGTAATTGTCTCTCCTGAACTTGATGGGCACACATCAATGAGATCTGAACAAATGCCTATTACCTTACCGTTTAGTTCATTGTGGCCACTTTTACTATCTCATCAATGGGGAGAAAAGCACAGAAGAATACACTGCAGTACCATCTCTGTCAAATACAATGTGGAACACAAATGCAACCAACTATGAAGATGTTGACACTGGTAATGACATCATGATTCTGAAGGTAGGCCTATAGTGACATATTTGTATCAATAGAATTTGTCTTTATATTATTATTTACACTATTACTAAGTGTACATCCTAATAGGTCATATGCATTCATCAGTAATTGCTAATACTACAGATTCCCACATTTTGGCCAAGACATGTGTTTCAAGCTGTCTAAGAAGTCTAAATCAAGCAAAGCTGTGAAAACAGGGAAAATTCTAGGACCAAGTCATCAAACCCAACACCAAGTGCCTTGTTGATGACCTTCAAGTGGTGGACATGACTACCATTGTCCTGAAGGTCTGCCAGAAGCAGTGGCGTAAACTTCATCCCAAGGTCATCTGTACAGGTGAATACCTGACCAAGAATGGATTTTGTCAGTTTTGTTTACTCCTAAAAATTATAATATTGACTTAGAAAATTGTAGGAAGACAATGTGATGTTCATACATGTGTAGCCTACATCATACATGCACCTAAATTGGACAATTTTGACTGGTATGTAACCTATAAGGTGATCATCCTCTCTCCCACAGGGGGATTCTAGTGGTCCTTTGGTGTTCAATGGAAAGGCTGTGGGTGTCATCTCCTTCAACTCAGATGGAAACTGTGACTATCTGTACATGCTCAATGTCTATAGTCAGATTTCCAAGTTCTTACCCTGGATAAAGAAGGTAATCAAACAAGAAAACATGTTAGGATTTAACCTGCAAAATGAATGTGCTAATATGCTAGTTTCGATTGCAGTCCAATGACTTGTATATTAATTCCTACTGGTACTCCAGATGTTTTTCTTACATTGGGTGTCTATCTTTATTGTCTATGTTTAATGCATAACAATTACCATGTACGTACTGTCGTGTAAGGGAATTAAATGTGTGCCTAACTGCGACCTGGCCAAGATAAAGCAAAGTAGTGCGACAAAAACAACAACACAGAGTTACAGATGGGATAAACAAACGTACAGTCAATAACACAAAATAAAAATATATGTACAGTGGGTGCAAATGTAGTAAGATTAGGGAGGTAAGGCAATAAATAGACCATAGTGGCAAAATAATTACAATTTACAATAATTACAATTTTGATGTGCAAGTAGAGATACTGGGGTGCAAAAGAGCAACAAACAAAAAAATATATGGGGATGAGGTAGTTGGGTGTGCTATTTACAGATTGGCTGTGTACAGGTACAGTGATCGGTACGGAATGTACTTACATCTCTGGAAGGGCAAAGTCTGGTCATTAGACATGTGGCATCCCATCTTTGATAATCTTGTAGAATCGGGTGTCCACCACAACATTAGGGTATGGGCTCTTACCTACAAAAGACAACATCAAGACATGCACTTCAAAATGTTTCTTTGCTCACTCACATATGTTGCTTCATCCAACAAAAGACAGAATTTTGCCATCTTTTGATAGTGTAACCCACCCAGAGAGATTTCCCCACAGCAGTATGTCATCGGACCAGACTTCACTTCAGTGGAAGACGGGCCTGTGAACACAATAAAGATCAGTACCCTACACACCACAGAGATCAGTACCCTACACACCACAGAGATCAGTACCCTACACACCACAGAGAGCAGTACCTTACACACCACAGAGATCAGTACCCTACACACCACAGAGATCAGTACCTTACACACCACAGAGATCAGTACCCTACACACCACAGAGATCAGTACCCTACACACCACAGAGATCAGTACCCTACACACCACAGAGATCAGTACCCTACACACCACAGAGATCAGTACCCTACACACCACAGAGATCAGTACCCTACACACCACAGAGATCAGTACCCTACACACCACAGAGATCAGTACCTTACACACCACAGAGATCAGTACCTTACACACCACAGAGATCAGTACTGTTAGGGTTTGACCAACTATTTGTTTGCATAACCTATATAATATAACAAAGAAGCTATGCAGATATCTATGAGGGTGCCCATGCTTACGGATTTAGGGTTGTATCTGGTAGGTTCCTTGATAATTTGTGTGAGATTGAGGGCATCTATCTTAGATTGTAGGATGGCCAGGGTGTTAAGCATATCCCAGTTTAGGTCACCTAACAGTACAAACTCTTAAGATAGATGGGGGGCAATCAATTCACATATGGTGTCCAGGGCACAGCTGGGGGCTGAGTGGGGTCTATAACAAGCAGCAACGGTGAGAGACTTGTTTCTGGAAAGGTGGATTTTTAAAAGTAGAAGCTCGAACTTTTTGGGCACAGACCTGGATAGTATGACAGAACTCTGCAGTAGATTGCAAATCCGCCCCTCTTGGCAGTTCTATCTTGTCGGAAAATGTTGTAGTTGGGGATGGAAATTTCAGAATTTTTGGTGGCCTTCCTAAGCCAGGATACAGACATGGCTAGGACATAAGGGTTGGAGGAGTGTGCTAAAGCAGTGAATAAAACAAACTTAGGGAAGAGGCTTCTGATGTTAACATGCATGAAACCAAGGCTTTTACGGTTACAGAAGTCAACAAATGAGAGCGCCTGGGGAATAGGTGTAGTGCTGGGGGCTACATGGCCTGGGTTAACCTCTACATTACCAGAGGAACTGAGGAGGTGTAGGATAAGGGTACGGCTAAAGGCTATAAGAACTGGTCGTCTAGTGCGTTGGGAATAATGTACAGACAAGGGTATGCTAGGATGTGAGTACAGTGGAGGTAAACCTAGGCATTGAGTGACGATGAGAGAAGTTGTGTCTCTGGAGGCACTAGTTAAGCCAGGTAATGTGTGGGGGGTGGGACAAAAGAGCTAAGGCATGTTGAGCAGGGTTGGGGGCTCTACAGTGAAATAAAACTATAATAACTAACCAAAACAGCAGTAGACAAGGCATATTGACATTAGGGAGAGGCATGTGTAGCCGAGTGATCATAGGGTCCAATGAGCAGCAATAGGTGAGTCAGGGAGCCGTTCGGTAGTCGCTACTACGCTAGGCAAGCGGGAGACACGGCAATTCAGAAAGCTAGCAGGACGGGTCTAGCAGATGGGTCTTCGGCGACATCGCAACGGAAAAGCCTGTTGAAACCACCTCGGACGATTACGTCGGCAGACCAGTCGTGATGATCGACGGGCCTCCGTGTCGGAAATAAAGGGTCCAGGCCAATTGGCAAAAAGGGTATTGTAGCCCAAGATTTAGCTTGCTAGCCAGGAGATGGGCCTAGCTCGAGGCTAGCTCAAGGCTAACGGGTGCTTGCTTCGGGACAGAGTTGTTAGCCAGCAATAGCCACTCGGTTGCAGCTAGCTAGCTGCAATGATCAGGTGTAATGGTCCAGAGCTTGCGGCAGGAATCCGGCGATGTGGTAGAGAAAAGCAGTCCGATATGCTCTGGGCTGATATTGCGCTGTGCAAACTAGCAGGTATTGACCGAGCTGAAGCTGGCTGGTGTCCGAGCTCAAGGTGAAGACCGCTAGCAGTGGCTAACTGACTACTAGCTAGTAGCTAGTTAGCTGGCTAGCTTCTGATGGAGGTTCCAGTTATGAAGTATAAAAATAGCAGATCCGTACCACATTGGGTGAGGCGGGATGCAGGAAAGTATATTCAGTTCGTAGATGGAAGGTGAGATTAAAATATATAAGAAAACTAAGAAACTGACTATTTACACGGGACAAGACAAACACATGTCCAACTGCTACGCCATCTTGAAAGCATAAATAAATTACATCAACTTTAACTGACATGATTTCATAATATCACAGCCATCATTCCTCAGAATACACCATCAAGAAACCCTTGAAACCATAAAGCCACAGCAAAATATTGGTAAACAGTCTGTGGGTGGCAATGGGGAACAAAGACCCCGTACTGTCCGGAATTTGGAAAACAGCAATAGATTGAGAAATAACCCCCCCCACCACCACACACACATTTATATACCCAAGAGGTGCACCATGCCATTTGTCCATATGCACTATGGCAATCCGCTCAGTGGTTCTTCACATAGTGCTGATCATCGCCTTGAATGGTAAGGCATGTTTAAATTCTATAACACACTCACTTCCATTAGCACCGAACTGACTGCACCATGCAGACTAATATTGAAGTATCGTACTAGTTACGAAAAGTATATTTGACAAATTTTAATGCTTCTGCATACAGCTCTAAAGGCAGTTCATATTCTATTTGGCAGTAATGAATACTGACAAACCATTTGTTGTAAGCTGTGCAGATACAGTAGCAATGCAGAGCTATAGACAAAAGCTATACCAAAGTATTCTCTACTTTCTGTTCAAAGGCACTGAAGGGCGTAAGGTGCCGAAGGTGGGTATTGTTGGTGGAAGAGAGGCAGCTCGCAACTCTCGTCCATACATGGCTTCCTTACAGTCCCGAGGTCAACATATCTGTGGAGGAGTTCTGGTGAGAGAAGATTTTGTCCTCACTGCTGCTCACTGTGATGGGTGAGAAGTCTCTCAGAATCTCTCAAACGAATTTATTTCAATGTTGTTTTTTTATATTTTACTTTTTTTGGCAATAACCAAAAAGCATACATAGACAAAAACAATAGACAACTTAACAATGACATACATTTCAACAAAAGTGAATGACATCACACTTGCTCAGACCCACATTTTCCCACTGTATCCACACCCAATGTTGTTTCCAAAGCTCTCAAGACTCTGCCTCATATGACTTCAGATTATGTTATGTTGTTTCTTTCTGTAGCCAGAATTTTTAAATATTTAAATAAAGCATGTGATTCTTCCATTCTCTTAACGTTGGAGTATCATTTGACTTCCAGTATTTAAGTAATAGCTTATTCAATATAAGTGACAAAAATAATACTGTCCAACCCATTGGGTATCTCATCGCACCCTCGGGGATATGCGATGTCTTGAAATATGCCAATAGGCGGATTAAAAGTACATTTACATTGTAAAACTTCTGACAGACAGCTTTCTAACTCCGCCCATAACTTTTGGACTTTATAGCGCTCCCAGAAGGCAATAATGATTGAGTCATTGTTAAGACATGACTCTGCCATTGTGCTGTAATTTGTGAATTTTGTCTCTTGTATAATAAATTCTCTACATTAGTTTATACTGGATTAAGAGTACATTTTTGTTAACTGTAATTTTCGTTCGTTATGTTCCAACACTCCCATCATCTGGTGGATATCAGTTAATATGATATCAGTTAATACTCCCATCATCTGGTGGATATCAGTTAATACGATATCAGTTAATACTCCCATCATCTGGTGAATATCAGTTATTTTTAAGTCTTGGTTCCAATAGTTAATTTTTTTTTTCTAAGCGATTGCCAGTTAGATAGGCTCTCTGCAAGGTTTTGTACATCTTATCTATCATACAAGTATCTTTTTCTGACTCAAATAGGATTCCCTCAACATTGCTCTGATGTCCAAAAGCTTTCAGGTGGACATTTTGTGATATAAAACTTTTAAGTTGTATATATTTGAAAATGTCTACATTGGTCAGTCCAAAATGCTTTTAATTCTGTCATGGAAATAATTGTATTTCCTATTACCACATCATTTGCGGTTTCTATGCCTTTAGTTTTCCATGTGGGCCAATTTAATTAATCGGTGAATTCTAAAAAGCTATCCAAGGGTTGCTCCATTGTTTTTAGGGAGTGATATTGGTTCTTGTAGAATCCGTTTCATGTTCTTCCATATTGTTATAGTGTTCTTAACTATGAAGTTGTTAATGTTCTTAGCTTTATCCTTTGAAAATAGACATGTGAATACATTCTGGGGATGAGCATGTGCATCTTCAATATGTACCCAATGTTCCTCTTTAGTGCATTTAACTATATGTCGCCAGTAAAAACCTTGTGTGCCGAGTTGATACAATTCCAAGTCTAGAAGGTTAAAACCACCCTCAGACTTAGGAAGATGTAAAACTTTCCTTTTTAGTTTATGAGTTTTATTTTCCCATGAAGTGAATTATGACGGAGTACACTTTTTTTTATCTATATGTCTTTGGGGAGGTAATTGGTATTACTGAAAATAAATTTAAAAACTTTGGGAACCATCCCTGTCTTGTGCCCCTTTCTAAAACAAAATCATCAGATAATGTATCATTTGTGTATAATTTAGCTTTAGGATATTTATATACGATTTTTATGACATTTATTATTTCAACTTGAAAGTTGACGGCTTCCAAAGTTTTTCATAGAAAAGGCCATTCAAGACAGTCGACAGCCTTTTCGGTAACAACAGCCATTATTGATAAAACTACATCTTGTTTTTTAGCATATCGTATACCGAAACATGTTTGTGTTTATTTGTAATAAAACTTGTTTGATTAATATGTATCAAGTCTGGTAAGACTTTTGCCATTCTGTTGCTTATGACTTTTGTTATTATTGTCACAATTTATTAAATGTATGGGTCTGTAATCAATCTGCAAGGGACACTCCAGATTCTCCTGGTTTTAATTTAACTGAGATAATTGTTAGATACATGGAACTAGAAAGCACTGAATTGAGTGACACGTGTTTTGATTTGATTATATAGGGGCGCTACATTGTCTCAGAGTGTTATGAACAATTCTAATGGAAAGCCATCCATACCTGGTGCTTTTCTCTGAGCCAATGCTTTAACATTGTCTAATATGTATTTTGTGTAGATTTCTCATTTTTGTCTGCTGATAGTTGCTTCAGAGTTGTTGAGTCTAACAATGCTGTAGGATCAATCCAAATGTTATTACACCAGTCTGTCAAGGTAAATACACAAGTAAATTCTTTCATGTACTGATTTTCAGGCGTTACAGGGTGGTTCTTGGGGCTCACGACTTGTCAGAGGATGAAAATTCACAACAAAAATTCAATGTGGCTAAATACATTCCACACCCCAGGTTTGGGGACAACCTGGAGTATGACATCATGCTTCTCAAGGTGAGTGATAACCAGGACATAGTATCACTATGGAGATTATTGTTGGCTAACTTCATTGTAGGTTTAAAATTCATGAAAAATAAATACAAAATAATGTATATAATCATAGCCTATATACACTCAGGGGCCAGTTCATTAGGTACACCCATCTAGTTGCCTCCATAACAGCCTGAATTATTCAGGGCATGGCGTTCAATCGTTGCTCAGTTGGTATCAAGGGACCTAACGTGTACCAGGAAAATATTCCCCAAACCAGTACACCACAGCCACCAGCCTGTACTATTGACACCAAGCAGGATGGGTCCATGGACTCATGGCGCTTATACCAAATCCTGACTCTGCCATCAGCATGATGCAACAGGAACCAGGACTCATCGGACCAGTCAAAGTCTTTCCACTCCTCAATCGTCAAGTGTTGGTGATCGCATGCCCACTTGTTTTTATCTGATAGGAGTGAAACCTGGTGTGGTCATCTGCTGCAATAGCCGTGACAAGGACGTATGAGTTGTGCTTTCTGAGATGCCGTTCTGCACACCACTGTTGTACTGTGCTGTTATTTGTCTGTTTGTGGCCTGTCTGTTAGCTTGCAGGATTCTTGCCAGTCTCCTTCGACCTCTCTCATCAAAGAGCTGTTTTCACCCACAGGACTGCCGCTGACTGGATGTTTTTTGTTTGTCACCCTTCTCTGTAAACCCTAGACACTGTCGTGTGTGAAAAGCCCAGGAGGCCGGACATTTCTGAGATACTGGATCCGGCGTGCCTGGCACCGACGATCATACCACACTCAGTCGCTTAGGTCACTCGTTTTGCCCATTCTTACATTCAATCGAACAGTAACTGAATGTCTCAATGCATTTCTGTCTGCTTTATATAGCAAGCCATGGCCACGTGACTCACTGTTTGTAGGAGCAATCCATTTTCGTGAACGGTGTGGTGTACCTAATAAACTGTCCTCTGAGTGAATATTTACAACATAGCTGAATACATACAGATTATGTATACAGTGTGCTATCTCTGTGATCTTTCTTAGTTGAGAGGGAGGGCCACCCTGAACAGAGCAGTGCAGCTGATCCCGCTGATGAATGGTTCGATGGCTGAGGGAAGCCTGTGCACCACGGCTGGCTGGGGGGACATAGATGATAACAGCACCCCACCAGACAAGCTGCAGGAGGTCAACGCCACCATCATATCACCCAGAGAGTGTGGCCGCCTGTGGAGTGGTGTCAACATCTCCAGGCGCACGGTGTGCGCAACAGGCCCCAGAGCTTTTCAAGGCTTCTGCTCGGTATGACTGCACTGTTACAGGCTATAACTCTCTGCTATTAGTTTTCCCTGGTCAGGACAGGCTATTATTGGCTATAACTAGATTAAAGTTTCTCTTGGTCAAGGCACAAACTATGATACATGACTCAACCGTTTTTCTGTATCACAAAGGAGAATGAATTTAAATGCATTGTTTGCTATTGCAGGGGGATTCAGGAGGTCCGTTGGTGTGTAATGGGATGTCAGCGGGCATCGTCTCTTTCTCGGGGCAGATGTGTGCCAACCCTAGTACCCCTGATGTGTACACACGAGTGACTTCGTACTGCCGATGGATTCAGAGGGAGTTAGCTAGAAACCCTTAAGGTTTTGGGCATGTAAACCGCCAGTTTGTGCTTACACAAAATCTCACTATATGACTTATTAGGATTTCATTTAGAGCAGGGTTGCCCAAAGTCTTTGTTGAAGTGCTAAAGATAACACTTTTCTCTGATTGCGTGTTCCCTTGTTGCTATTCTTATTAAACGTCACTAATTTCAGCTTGTGTCTCACTTTGGAGTACTTGAGTTCCCTAAACGATTTAGTAAAAAACAATGGTTCAACATTGGTCCATATATAATTTCTTGCCTTGGTGTTCAAAGACTAAAAACAACCTCCACTGATTTTTTGTTGATGTAAGGTAAAAACAACACAATGTGACAATAGGACACACAGACTCTCTACTTAATTTAGGTCATTGGTCACTCACCTGGTCTGGCTGGTCAAGCAGTAGCCTCTGGATAAGCTGACCAATGTTACTGAAGTTTGGACACACTATTGGCTCCAGGTTCCAGCACATCTCCATTATAGTGTACCTGAGGAGAAGTCAGTGTCAGAAACTGCAGGTTGTCAGATTATGTCATTGATTGCTGTAATTGATTAGTTCATCATTCCTGCTTCATTTTCTGTCTCAAAGCATAATGTACTTACATCTCTGGAAGGGCAAAGTCTGGTCATTAGACATGTGGCATCCCATCTTTGATAATCTTGTAGAATCGGGTGTCCACCACAACATTAGGGTATGGGCTCTTACCTACAAAAGACAACATCAAGACATGCACTTCAAAATGTTTCTTTGCTCACTCACATATGTTGCTTCATCCAACAAAAGACAGCATTTTGCCATCTTTTGATAGTGTAACCCACCCAGAGAGATTTCCCCACAGCAGTATGTCATCGGACCAGACTTCACTTCAGTGGAAGACAGGCCTGTGAACACAATAAAGATCAGTACCCTACACACCACAGAGATCAGTACCCTACACATCACAGAGATCAGTACCTTACACACCACAGAGATCAGAACCTTACACACCACAGAGATCAGTACCCTACACACCACAGAGATCAGTACCCTACACACCACAGAGATCAGTACCCTACACACCACAGAGATCAGTACCCTACACACCACAGAGATCAGTACCTTACACACCACAGAGATCAGAACCTTACACACCACAGAGATCAGAACCTTACACACCACAGAGATCAGAACCTTACACACCACAGAGATCAGTACCCTACACACCACAGAGATCAGTACCCTACACACCACAGAGATCAGTACCCTACACACCACAGAGATCAGTACCTTACACACCACAGAGATCAGTACCCTACACACCACAGAGATCAGTACCTTACACACCACAGAGATCCGTACCTTACACACCACAGTATAAGCATTCAAGGACCTGAACCTTTCTTTGATTTATTTATACAGCGTCCTACAGCATAGGTCTACCTGCAACATACCTCTACAACTTTCAGGTGTCATCTGTCACTCATAATAATTGATGTGCCACTGTTTCACCCAGAGGTTCCACCCAAGTAGCCTACCATTTGTT
Organism: Salmo trutta; assembly: GCF_901001165.1. NCBI lineage: Eukaryota > Metazoa > Chordata > Actinopteri > Salmoniformes > Salmonidae > Salmo > Salmo trutta. The sequence continues at coordinate 16,871,363 of NC_042978.1, forward strand.
AAACCATACATTTTTTGTTAAACCAACAAGGTCTTACCTTTGATCAATATCGGTGGACTGTTCACTAAAACGAAACCTGAGGTCACCACCACAATGACAACAATTCCCATTGTTCATTGCTCTCACGTTCACCTCCCTCTCTACTTTCATCACCCCTCAAGGTTCTATGGGGGCTGTAGTTTTTTCTCTCATGGAAGTATCCTCCCATTTTCCATAGGTTTCGCGAGGTTTGTATGGGCGGCAGTGTGCATTTCTCTGCAGGAAGAATTGAATATTTTTGGGATGAAATTCGTGTACAGGTAATTTAATATTTTTGATAGAGAATATAGGCCATCGGTGTATAGTTTATTTATCGGGGACATGGACCCACATTTACATTTGTGCCGAACAACAGTATTGTAGAGTTGGCATAAAGACAATGATTTTTGATAACATATTACGACCAAACAGTGCCAGTGGCGCGTATTGTCCATGTCTCATCAGCAGTGTATGCGATATGTTAGATCTTGAAACATTGACGATTCAATTTTGAAACAATCGTTGCGACGAATTCAAATAGGCTGCAATAATTTCTGCATGTTTGTCTGATACAGTGGAGGCTGACGTATTTTCTTGAAGTTGAATAGCACATCTCTTGATCTCTCATAGCCAACTTGCAATCTATGACTTTGTTGTTCCTGAATAACGATTGTGTCGGTTCAAATAGTGACATAACGAATTACTATAGATTATGACATTTTGAGTAAAGATATATAACTGCGGCAGTTTTGTTCCTTTAAAAAATAAGTGCATTCTGCATTGATTGCAGTGACCTCCATCGATGCAATGCATACAAGGAAATGACCAGGAAGTTATTCAGACATGCTAAGCTATTGGCTGCTCTCTTTGTCTGTCTCAACCACTGCTTTACAGCTCAGTCGCTTTCCAGACTAGTATTATTTTTCTGAAAATGGCTGTTTCTCTCACAGAATTTCTGAGCATCGTTGTCTGTTTGTTCCTTCAGCAGTATTTGAATTTTTGGAGGGATGTCCAAGAAAAGGGGCAGGTATGTGTAAATATGTAGTTTTCTATAATTATGTTATCATAACATTAACACTTGGAGATTTTCCTCTTTCAAGACTGTTAGAGAAAGCTGCACGTAGGTAGGCTACACTTACAAACAAATATGATTTGCTTAACTATCCCCCAGAAAGCGGAGTAGCGGGGAGCTGAGTGATTCCACAGTGATGACCCCTGACCCCAACAGTCTCCTGGGAGTAAGAATACAGCACAACTGGAGGGAGAAGGGCAACCAGAGCAAATGGAAAGGCACCGTCTTGGACCGTCTCAGTGTCAACCCCTCACTATTTATGGTCAAGTACGATGGGTTTGACTGTGTCTACGGCATCGAGCTATTCAAGGATGAACGGGTGTCTAATCTACAGGTCCTGACAGAGAAAGTTGGTGAGTGATGTGATGGGTTCCTTTTTTAGTTCAGGCGTCACATCTTTTCAGAGTAATGCAAAAACGTCATTTGGTTTACACAAGTTATAACATGTTGTTATTGTATATCTGATACTGCATGATCAGACAGAAGGGACACAGTGGCTATGTGATGTTGGTCTCTGCCTTGATGACATTTATCTGCTTCCACAGTCAACAACAAGATCAAGGTTCCTCACGGGGCGGAGGAGTTGGTAGGCAAAGCGGTGGAACACCTATTTGAGAAGGAGGATGGAGAGAAGAACGAGTGGCGAGGCATGGTCCTCTCCAGGGCTCCCATTATGACTAACTGGTATTACATCACCTATGAGAAGGACCCCGTGCTCTACATGTACCAGCTGTGGGACGACTACGCCGATGGAGATCTCAGGATCTTACCTGAAGCAGGTACTGACCATTTCTCAGCTTCAGCATCATCTCCACCTGCAGCAGTGTTCAGATACTTCTCCCTAAAGAAAACAGGAGGGTGATTATAGAGTAGAAATTGTTTGGTCTTTACACACTAATTATAAGATGATGGTGACTTTAGGAGTGTTGCGGACAATATTTCCTGTGTTTGTTCTTACTCGTCCTACGTGACTTGTCGAAATGACAAATATTTCTATATTTGAATACATATAAGCATGTTGGTTAAGATAGCATCTTTTGATAATGCCCCAAAGTAGATTTGAAGAACAGACCCCTAGCATTGATGTTATTCATTGTTTTTCTCTCTAGAAAATAAGCACTTGCTTCCGGCTGACCGAAAGCCCGGCGAGGAGACTGAGAGCTTAGTGGGGAAACAGGTGGAGTATGTTACTGACAAAGGTGTGAAGCGAACAGGCCTGGTGATCTATCAAGTCCCTGCCAAGCCTTCCGTATACTACATCAAATACGACGATGACTTTCACATCCATGTCTACGACCTGGTCAAGACCACCTAGGACACTTGATTGCTCACTCCATTGCTTACTTTTCACGTATCCTCCTCACTCTCTCTCCATCTCTCTTAAGGCCCTGGACGTTATAACAGTTAGCTTTATTATTCAGGAAGTGCAATCTTTTAATCCACATTTAAAACTAGTTCTATGGTATGCACTGCAGAACTGTAGCAATGCTATTGTAGGCCACTAGGAGGAGAGTGGGAACATGTACACTTGGAAGGACCTATTTAAACCTCCTCACTTCTTCAGTTACCCCATTTGGTTGTTGTGCTGCACAGTAGATTCACATCTTGGACAGTCCAGGAGTGCACCTTGCCCTACAATGACAGACTTACTGTAAAGTGCAATAACGACCGCGTTTGAATTGTCTCCCACATCCTGATGCTCAATTATCTTTATTCAAAGCTGAACTGAATTATATATTATAAAACTAATAGTAAAATCTGGCCCCGATAGCCATTCATATGTGGTCCTTGAATGACCAAACAGCAAGCATGATGTATAGGTGAATATTTGTAGAGACTAGTTTGAGCTGTAGTGTTCAGTGAAGCCTTTGAAGGAGAAATGCAATAAGCTGTGATGCCCCTGAAAGTCTCATTTTGTTTTGTTTTGAAATACTGTCTTTATTAATAGGCAACTATGTTTGATTTATGTGTCAGTCAGTTCATAGACAATCATTCCTTGATGAACCCACAGTGCTATCATTGGATTCATAGTACTGGGTTGCACTGGCCTAGGAGTACTGATGGTTCAATCACTAGTTTGAACATCCAAAAAATTATTCATAATGCTGAATCAAGACTTGTTAGAAACAAGGAATACAGGTCTTCATAAAGTTCAGGCAAGTTTTTCCTGACAAGACAAACCTGATTAATTTGTAGAGATTGGGAAAAGGCCTTAACAATACCTGACCAGGTTCAGAATCCCAACATCATCAGACTATGATTAGCTCGAGTGGAATAGAGGCAGTGCTTTACACTACATTCTGATCTTGAATAGAAAACAAACATAAAGTGCCTTCAGGCTGATCATGTCGCCATACTGTATATATTTGCTAACCGCTCACAATTTTATTCCATTTACTGTTAAGACCACTATTTGGTCAGTATTAGTCAAAGTAAAAAATGCTTTAATGAAAAAGTGTAAAATGCTGCATACCAGGTTTTTGCTATTGTCTGTTTGTATAAGAGGATATGTGCAATGTTTGGCAGTTAATGCAGTATAAGACTATTTCCTCCAATCAAACATCCATGACCGTTGATTAGTCTCATTCAAATGTTGATATTGTAGGGTGCACTTTAAATTACTCACATAAATATGCTAAAGATTTGGCACATTGTCTTTTTCTGTCAAGATACTTTTTTTGTGCAAGAACAAGTGGCATATTGCAGCATCGGTATATCATAATGTTAAAAGCGCATGGAGAAAAGAAAAGTTATAACACGCATACAGTATTTAATCTAACTTTTGTGTAGTGTATTGTAAATGTATGCTGTTGTGATTACTCCTGTTATATTGTAAATATCCCATTGAAATACCAGCTTGAAAGTCTATCTAGAACTCTCACCTAGAGAAATGCAGCGAAGACTGCATTCAAAAAGCCTGCAGCCTGGCTGGCTTCACTTTTTAATCTTATTTTAAAGACTTGGGAGCTACAGTACATAATGTAATCCCAGGAAGTCCAAAACGCCAATGTTTTGGCTAGAAGTATTTAGATTTAGTCTCCTGTCCTTAATCTCACTCCAGGGCATACAGTGCATTCATTTACACAGTGCATTGGTCCATGGTGTATGTAAGGTTCATTCTATTGATTGTCAGATTTGCATGCATCACTTGAATGCAGCCTTGAGTGCATTCAAGCATATTGGTTATTTTGACAGTTGCAGAGGTAAAAAATCTTGTGGGAGTCTTTGCAGCCCAATTTTACTAAAATGTTTATGTAGAAAATGTGACTGTAAAAAAACCATTGTCAATGCTTCTTTGCTACTTGTATCACCACCAGTTGTGCTGTGGTGTTTCTATGTACAGTAAAATGAAACTCCAAAAGATTGTGCACTCTTCTGTTATCCTCCATCTTTCATTCCTCCCTCCCAGGTCTGGAAATGTAGCAATTACCAACCCATTTGTGTAATTATTTTCATCATGAGTAATAAAGTTAGGTTTTTTTGCACATCCTTTTCCTCTGCCATTTTTCACCTATTCAATATGAGGTACAGTATGATTTACAGTTCTTTCATTTAAATTTGACTGAACTTTTACCAATGTACAAATTGTAGCATGTAATACAGACATGACCTTACACCCAAGTACCCCCAACAGTACATATTTTAGTTGTGGCCCCAGACAAGCACACCTGATTCTACTTGTCAACTAATCACCAAGGCCTTGACAATTTGAATCAGGTGTTTTTATCCGAGGCTAAAACAAAAATGTGTGCTGTTGGGGGGTACTCGAGGACCGGAGTTTGGAAACGCTGTCTTACAGTATACATAAAACAGGGTTCTCCAACCCTGTTCTTGGAGAGCTACTGTCCTGTAGGTTTTAACGCCAACCCTAATATAGAGCACCTGATTCTAATAATTAGCTGGTTGATGAGCTGCATCAGATTAGTTACAACTGGGGTAGCGTTCAAGGATAGCTTCCTGGAACAGGGTTGGAGAACCCTAACCTAAACATTCAGTTCAACAGACAACATATCACACCAAATGTCTCCCCACTGACATGTTTAGATTTATTTTACACTCAGAAAATGGTTAAATATCTATATACACACGATATTCTGTATAAAATATGTGTTGGATCATGATGGGAAAGGTTGGGAATTGGGTCAAAGCCAGAACAATATATTATCGGTCATAAATAAAAAATCGTAAAATTAACAATGTATACACACACACAAGATATGATAGCACTAAACATGTCCATCAGGATATAATTAGATTTCTCTCTTGGGTGCAGGTCTTGCTGTGGTACCCAAGTTCTGTCATAATTTGACTAAAAAAGTAGGGTAAAGAAGATTGTTATCTGCTCGTGTTGACAAATTGTTGTCAACACAACAAAATGCAAATATTGAGTCCTGGCATTATCAGCAACTAGACTAAACAAAAAGATAATTGGCCTAAACCTAATTCCACAAATGTTACTGTACCACTGCATTTTTTGTAGTTGATGTGCTATGCATTCAAAGCAAGCAAGTGACTTTTACAGGAGGGCTGTATGTATTTGCACCAGTTACTCCAGAGGATTTGGTTGTGATTACAAAACAGAAATGTGGTTCTTAAATGTCTGCTAGTTGCATGATGTCACTCATTTGGTGAGGTCTTTCAGGTACTGCAAGCCTTGGTTGGTGTAGTCACCCACTGCTGTAGGGCCCGATGAGAGAGCAGATATAGAGGACTGCACCCCTGGAACACAATAAGACAAAAGCTCTTTAACATAGCTCAATTTTAGACTTGGAAGTCCTTTATGAATCAGCGGTCAACCATTTCTTACCCGAGTTCCACGCTTCAACAGGGGCGAATCCGATTTTAGGGAAAGCTGGAAGCTAAAAGAAACAGTGTACATTTTACCTCCTTCACATATTCTCACTTACCTCATACGCCATAGCGCATTGTTCTGTCGGTCAGAACCAGCTAAATCAGTACAATAATGGCATATTTACCTCAAAGCCAAAGTACTTCACCCACTCATTCACTGCAGGGGGAATGGCAGCTTTAGCTTTTCCTAGGACCTCGGAGCCCTGCTCATTTCCCCCTAATAGTCCAGAATCATAGGCAACATACAAAGCACCTCCTGCAATGGTCACCTTAGTGGCCAACCTGTAAGAGAAAAAGATAGGAACACTGGGATGAAACAACTTTATGGATGGTAAGAAGTGCCTCGTTTTAGATGACAGAAATACAGTGTTAAGCTGACTACCCATATGCACATAGTCAATTCATAGCAACATCATGGTGGATAAATTATCATGATGCAATTTGTTGTAGCTTATCGAGCTAGCTAGCAAACAAGCTGCAGTTTGTGTTAGTTAGGTAACATTACATCTAAACCCAGAGGCGCAACATCACAAGACCTCTGTGAATGCTTATGAAACAGACTAAGCAGATTCACATTTTACAGTGGCCTTTATTGTCCCCAGCACAAGGTGCACTTGTATAATGATCATGCAGTTTAATTTCTGGGATCTTTTATTTCAGCTCATGAAACACAGGAGAAACACTTTACATATTGCGTTTATATTTTTGTTCAGTGTACAGTACCAGTCAAAAGTTTGGACACACCTACTCATTCAAGGATTTTTCTTTATTTTTACTATTTTCTACATTGTCGAATAATAGTGAAGACATCAACACATATGGAATCATGCAGTGAACAAAAAAAAAGTGTTAAACAAATCAAAATATATTTTACATTTGAGATTCTTCAAAGTAGCCACGCTTTGCCTTGACAGCTTTGCACACTCTTGGCATTCCCTTTTTGATTATTATTTTTTCTTAACTTTAGTTAAGTTAGTAAATATTTTCTGAACTCCATTTCTTGAACTGCATTGTTGGTTAAGGGCTTGCAAGTAAGCATTTCACAGTAAGGTCTACACCTGCTGTATTCGTCGCATGTGACAAATAACATTTGATTTGATGGCATGAACAGACAACCGTTAGACCTGATTACGTGTTTCTGCACATGAGCTTATCTTGCCAATGTCGCCATAACGTCGCCTACGAGCGTGACCTGTGATTTCTATTGGAGAAGCAGTTTCATGCTGTACCGTCTTTGGTTACATGTAACTAGCTAGATGGCCAGCAGATCTGACCCGCTTACAGCTGCACTTAGGGTTTGAACATTAAAATTCATCGCTTGCGGTATGGTTTTGGAAGCATAAGGACCGTATTGTTCATATAAGCAAAAAATATATATATCAAATTGATAAACACCTTGATAGGAGTAGGGCTCATGTTCCCACACGGCCATACAGTGCATTCGGAAAGTATTCAGACCCCTAGACTTTTTCCGCAATTTGTTACATTACAGCCTTGTTCTAAAATGGATTACATACATTTTTTTCCTCATCAAAGCTACACACAATAACCCATAATGACAATACAAAAACAGGTTTTTAGAAACGTAAGTATTCAGACCCTTTATTCACTACTTTGTTGAAGCACATTTGTCAGCGATTACAGCCGCAAGTCTTCTTGGGTATGACGCTACAAGCTTGGCACACCTGTATTTGGGAAGTTTCTCCCATTCTTCTCTGCAGATCCTCTCAAGCTCTGTCAGGTTGGATGGGGAGCGTGACTGCACAGCTATTTTCAGGTCTCTCTGGAGATGTTCGAACGGATTCAAGTCCGGGCTCTGGCTGGGCCACTCAGGGACATTGAGACCTGTCCCGAAGCCACTCCTGTGCCGTCTTGGCTGTGGGCTTAGGGTTGTTGTCCTGTTGGAAGGTGAACCTTCATCCCGGTCTGAGGTCCTGAGCGCTCTGGAGCAGGTTTTCATCAAGGATCTCTCTGTACTTTGCTCCGTTCATCCTTACCTCGATCCTGACTAGTCTCCCAGTTCCTGCCGCTGAAAAACTTCCCCACACCATTATGCTGCCACCACCATGTTTTACCATAGGGATGGTGGTAGGTTTCCTCCAGACACGACGCTTGGCATTCAGGCCAAAAAGTTCAATTTGGTTTCATTAGACCATACAATCTTGTTTTATATGGTCTGAGAGTCCTTATGTGTCTTTTGGCAAACTCCAAGCGGGCTGTCATGTGCCTTTTACTGAGGAGTGGCTTCCGTCTGGCCACTCTACCGTAAAGCCTGATTGGTGGAGTGCTGCAGAGATGGTTGTCCTTCTGGAAGGTTCTCCAATCTCCACAGAGGAGCTCTGTCAGTGACCATCGGGTTCTTGGTCTCCCCCCATTGCTCAGTTTGGCTGGGCAGCCAGCTCTAGGAAGAGTCTTGGTGGTTCCTGACATGCACTGTCAACTGTAATACCTTATATAGACAGGTGTATGCCTTTCCAAATCATGTCCAATCAATTGAATTTACCACGGGTGGACCTCAATCAAGATGTAGAACCATCCCAAGGATGATCAATGGAGACAGGATGCACTGGAGCTCAATTTCAAGTCTCATAGCAAAGGATCTGAATAGGGATAATCTTTGTATTTTTATATAAATGTATAAAAATTTCTAAAATTATTTTGTGTAGATTTATTTTTTCCCCCAATCATTTAATCCATTTTAGAATAAGGCAGTAATGTAACACAATATGGAAAAAGGAAAGGGGTCTGAATACTTCCCGAATGCACTGTATCTCCATGTTATGACTTGTTTATGGAAAACAGACCGAAGACAAGAGGCGACCACCTGTGCTAATTAGCTGTCTAGCATGCTCTGAACATCTGTGTGTAAGCATAACTCTGGAAGTGTAGTTACGTCAGATGGATGGGTTGGTTGTTTAGCAACAAAAGCGATGCGTACACAACTATGGGGCAAAACAGATGGGGTTGGCTTAGATTGTTGACAACATGTAAACTATATGTTTATTTAAAACAAATACATTTGCACAATGAGCATTTGTTGTCTCAAATACATTGTTACAGTTGTTGGTTAGCTAGCTAGCAAATTTTTGCATCGACATGAAATCAGTCAACACCTCAAAACAAGACATGGTATCAAGAACAAGACGAAACTAGCTCAAAACAAGCCACTTACGATTCCCCACGTGGCAGTTTCTTGTAATTGTTGCTAGCTATCTGGCCATCCAGTATCACAACACACAGACTTCTGCCCCATTGAAGCGTGCGCATCATCCCCCCCCCCCATTTATAGCTTTATGGATCTGTGCAAAACTATTTTTTTTATTTGAAGGATTCTCGCCGATGAAAGATAAGGGTCACATGTTTTTTCGAAAGCCTTATCGCAAGTGATGATTGATGTTTCTAAACGGTAAAACACTGCGTCGGGTTTGTAGTTCACGGGGCAGTCGTGGGCGAAGCTAATGGCTGAGAATTGTAGGGAGAAGGCATACAAAAGCTCTCCATTTGGCAAATCTGACCATAACTTTATCCTCTTTATTCCTACTTACAAGCAAATACTGAAAAAGGAAGTACCAGTGACGCACTCAATACAGAAGTGGTCCAATGAAGTGGACGCTAAACTACAGGATTGTTTCACTAGCACAGACTGGAATATGTTCCAGGATTTATCCGATGGCATTGAGGAGTTTACCACATCAGTAACCGGCTTCATTAATAAGTACATCAACAACATTGTACGTACAGTCACTGTTGGAACATATCGCAACCAGAAGCCATGGATTACAGGCAACATTCGTACTAAACTAAAGGCTTGAACTGCCGCTTTCAATGAGCGGGACACTAATCCAGTCGCTTTTAAGAAATCCCGCTACGCCCTCTGACGAACCATCAAACAAGCAAAGTGTCAGTACAGGACTAAGATAGAATCCTACTACACTGGCTCTGATGCTCGTCAGATGTGACAGGTCTTGCCAACTATCACGGATTACAAAGGGAAACCCAGCCACGAGCTGTCCAGCTAAATACATTCTATGCACACTTCGAGGCTAGCAACACTGAACTATGCATGAGAGCACTAGCTGTTCCAGACAACTGTGTGATCACGCTAGCCATAGCAGATGTGAGCAAGACCTTTAAACAGGTTAATGGCCAGACGGATTACCAAGACGCATACTCAGAGCATGCGCTGACCAGTTGGCCTGTGTCTTCACTGACATTTTCAAGTAGTTACCCGGAATATCTGCATTGACCCTTTTTGCACTAATCTCTTTTGACTCATCACATATGCTGCTGTTACTGTTTATTATCGATCCCCTATCCCTACCTAACGGTAACCAACTCACTTTTGTAGATCGTGCTGGTCCGTACAATTGACCTTATTTTAGCGCCCCAAAAAAGTAATACTTCCAGATCAACTGTAATATCAATTCCATTGTCAACGCACAATTTCTCCACTTTCCAACAAAAATCAATGAGGAGACCTTCATGAGGCCCATCTCCACATGATTCAAGAAGGCAATGCGCTCTGTCGGGTCTTTTTAAAAATGGCGGGTGGAGAAGCAAAACCTATTGCGTGATAGTGAAATGGAGAGATGTCGTGTGTGGAAACAGATTTTTTCACCTGATCTGTCCAATTTATCACCTCTAAAATGTAAATAAAACACTATAAAGAGTTCATATAATGTGTCATTCCATTCCTATTGAAGGTTTGTGTCGAATTTGAATCGTGTTTTTTGGGCAGCGCTAAAGTTATCTTCAGAAGTAAACTGCAGCTTTTGAGAGTCATGATGGCTTGCAGTGATGACGCAAAAAATGACTAGATAACGTTATCCCCCTTACCCTGTCCCTTTCTTATTTTTAAACGGTGAGAGAAGCGCTGCACCTGGTGGAGAGAGGCTGTAAGAAAGAATTAGTTGCTTTACGTTACGTCATGACACGTCACAATTTAACGTACAGCGTCGTAAGGGTCAGTTTTTCAACTATTCTCCAATACTATTGATACATTACCATGTCAATCAACGCATGACAAGAAACGTAGTTCACACCCCAGATTTTGATGTCAACAGTCCCATTAGTTTTGATTGCAGCCTCGTTTGCGCAAATTTGTACGGAATGGGGTTAGTCGCCGTTCGTAGGTTGTGTGTTGTTTCGCTAGCTAGTTCACGACAACAGAGTAACTATAACTAGCTAGCCAAGTTCAAGGCAAATGCTACATTTCAACCTGCTTCAAGCTTTCCAGATTACTTGCTAGCTAACGTTAGCTATACTAATGTTTCTCGTGAGTATGAAATGGAAAACTTACTTTAGAACAGGTAAAATCTTGCCAGCCATAGTGTCACGGGTATATCAAGGTATTTTTTTTTTTAATGAACGTTTATTTAGTTGCAACAGCAAGCATGAAATGAATGAGCTCGACCACGAATAGCAACCGGCTACATTGAAGGGCAAACCCTGTGACACAAGATGTGTGTCAATAAAGTTATTTTTTTTTAAACATTCCGAGAGTAGCTGATTCGCAAAGATATGAAAGACATGAAAATACATATATTTAGAGACCGTCATTTTCCAAGCGATTTATATTTATCCTACAAATAAAATATTTTTTCTGGATTTCGACTGGATACAATAAACGAATAATGGATTGAATAGGTTCGTGCTATTTGACGCTGCTGCGGACCGGCTGGTGATCATGAGGAGGGGAGGGGAGGGGAGGGAAGGAGGATGAGGAATTTTTTGTTTGTTTTGTTTTGTCCATTTCAGAACACAAGAAAATAAATGCATAGTGCATGCATAAAAATAATCCAGGCACAATAAAATCAGAAACATATTTATGACAGTGACGATAGACCCATCTGCATAGCTTGCTGTTTGGGTTTTTAGCTGGGTTTCTGTATAGAACTTTGTGACATCTGCTGATGTAAAAAGGGCTTTATAAATACATTTTATTGATTGATATTAAATAATAATAACAATAATAATCATAATGTTCTAATTTTATATAATGTTATAATTCTATTGCACTTTATGATGGAAATGACAGGTTGTGTCGTTGGTGAAACCTACTTGATTTCACTTATCATTTAGCTGGCTGCATGAATCCAAATCCAATAATAATACCTCGCCCTAAAAAAGGATACAGTATGAGGGTCGGTTTTATGATTCTTGGATTTAGGGCACAATGGTAGGCTGTCTCAAGTACAAAAGACTCCGCCTGCTTCAAGTTTAATTAGATAAGCCTCTTATAAAGGACGTTTTTTTCACCAACAAAAATGTGTCTATGAATTGTTATTGCTTTTCCCGTGAAGTTTCTGAAGTGCAGAGAAGCCTGAGAGTATAAATCTAAATATCTAACGAGGGGATTTTTAAAAAGTTGTTTGGCTCACAACAAATAGTAGTTGCATGAAACCATTGAGTTGGTTATAGCAGTCGCAAGATGAAGGCTTTTACTAAATTCTTAATAGTTGGTGTTATAGGTGCAGCTTTTGTTGCTTTCCAATGGAGTGGACCCACTTTTGATCCAGGTAAGATATGTATTTAGCTTCACAATCCTTGACTAGTCTGTGCAACCTTTTGTTGGCTACAGGCCATTATGATCACATCATTTGTAGGTAGGCCGTCATTGTAAAATAAGAATTTGTTCTTAACTGACTTGCCTAGTTAAATAAAGGTTAAATTAAATAAAAAATGAAAATGACAGCCCCTGAACCAGTATAACCTCAGTGGGTAGTTGTCAGCACTTCAGACAGTTGTGACACATTACAGACACATGATATGCTATTTATTTATGAAACCTCAAATCCTCTTAATAATTCAGTTTCACAAAAATTGCACATAAAGGCAGTATGCTGTTTTATTAATATGTCAGATGAATACAGATGGAACCAGGCTTGTGTCTTTGAGACAAAAAAATACGAGCACTTTAATTATACAAAACAAATCCCAAAACATTATGGTAGATGAAGGCTACTAGAGAAGTGTTAAGGTTTGGCAACAAAACTACACAATCAAACTGATATAGTTGGATTCGGGGCTAAACCTCGAACAGGGAAAGGTTCAAATGGTAATAACATCTCACATGTGTGTAAGCCACACCGTGCCCCACATCACCACAAGTACAGTATTGTATTTGTCAAAACTGAATGAAATCACACTTTGGTTTGTAAAAAAGGTACTGTGATAGCCCTTGATTGTGTGTCTAATTGTTTATACATTTCCTGATGGTGAGTCTCTTGTGACCTTATAAGAGGACCTTCTGTTTTTAGAGCATATGATATCCTCACATGATCAAATTGGATTGAATGATGATCCAGTTCATGAAGTACCACTGTTTCAAAGTGAATCTAATGCATTTTAGATAATATGATGTTGGCCTTTCCGGTTTTGAAATGCCTTGCTGCAAAGTTATGTTTAAATTGTATATCATTTGCGAGAAGCTTTTTTATAAGTACATTGGAAATGCCCCTCACTGCCAGTGGTGTGTATTCATGGGTGCCAAGGGAAGCCCCCCCCCCCCCTTTCATATTTTTCCTTCAATTCGCAAGAGGGTGAATGTATGCACAGGGGAAATCATCAGAGCGAGCGAAACAGCGCCCTCTATCTCTACGTGTAGGTCATCTATCTGATGCTGTCTGGTCCAAACGAGTATGACATTGTTGCCGCCCTTAGCATTGAAAGCAAGGGAAGACAGCTAGCATTTGGCCTCCCTTGACAAAAAAAGTATAAAAAATATGTACCAATCGGTGTTGATCTAATCTGAGCGAGCTCAACTGTGAATGGTCCTGGCGGATTTGGCATCACTCCTATCAAATCCCATTGAGAGCATAGGTCATTGACAGAACAATTTGAATCGTTGCATCTCCTTGTGTTGTCCTCAGGTAGCTAAAATTGTCCCTTTCCTAAATTAGCCATGGATGGAGATAGGGATTTTGACTTTTTAAAATTCTGGTTTTGTTTAATTCTCCGTACTGGCCAATGATTATAATTTATTCTAATCCATCCATTAATTCCTACATTGTTGTGCCCCTGGCCTGAGAGGGTGGAAGTTCAATATGTAGCTAGATCTAGAAGGCTGATGTTAACGAGCTAACGTTGCCCATGAATGGAAGTTAGGTTAGCGAGCAAGCATTTTAGCCAGCCTAGGACAACAAAAAATAAAAGAGTGTACTGCATGACAAAGTGATAGACCGTTTCGTCAACATGAAAGAGGAGGATGGCATTGGCTTTTCTCAACAAGTAGGGTGAGTCAACATGTTTTTCTACTTGCACGAACGCGCACGCACACACACACACACACACACACAGAGAGAAATCAGAACCATGGACAGCCACGTTATATTTAGCTTACGTTGATTGGACTAAATGTTTTTGGTATATTTTAGTTGTCACTGTACTAGACTAAGCAGAGGGGATTTGATGATGAGGAAATGATGCTGGAATAGTGGAGGCAGTGCCTGTTTTCTTTGCGTGACTTGCGGTAACTCTCCGTGGTTCTAAATCAATAGAGTGGTCTGAAAATGTCGCAAACATTAACTTGCTTGACCATGCTGTAGGTCATGTAACTGTCTGTTACTGTACATACAAATTGCTTTCTGGACGGGGCAGAGGTTGTTATCCTGTTTTGTGAAAAAACGAATGTGGGGTTGAATTTATTCTGCCACTGTCTTCTTACTGTCTCCGTCTTAAGACCTATATATCACGGTCCGAAAGGCGTAGAAATTAAGCTTTTAGAGCAAACGCAATTATCACAACACATACAGTGCATTTGAAAAGTATTCATATCCCTAAATTTTTTCCACATTTTGTTACGTTGCTGCTTTATTCTAAAATTGATTACATTGTTTTCCCTCATCAATCTACACACAATACCCCATAATGACAAAGCAAAAACAGGTTTTTAGAAGTTGCAAATGTATAAAATAAACGGAAATATGACTTTTACATAAGTATTCAGACCCTTTACTCAGTACTTTGTTGAAGCACCTTTGGCACCGATTACATCCTCGAGTCTTCTTGGGTATAACGCTACAAGCTTGGCACACCTGTATTTGGGGAGTTTCTTCCATTCTTCTCTGCAGATACTCTCAAATTCATTCAGGTCGAATTGGGAGCGTTGCTGCACATTATTTAATCTATTTTAGAATAAGGCAGTAACGTAACAAAATGTGGTAAAAGTCAAGGGATGTGAATACTTTCTGAATGCTCTGTAGGCATTATTTTAATAATTTTTTGAATATTCGATGAGGGTTGTTGACATCAACCGCCTTTATTCAATGGAGTGATGCTATGCCACTAGCGTCATGCTGTGAATATGCAAATAAGAATGTGTTCTTAACTGACTTGCCAAGCTAAATAAAGGTAAAATAAAAAATCTTGAGACAACTCCGACATAAAGTGTTTTTTTCTCAAAGTTGCGGGGATGTCACGTGTCCTACTTATATCAGTACACTCGTAACAAACTATGCATTATGAAACTTATATTCAATTAAATATGCCATGTTGTTGACCAAGTTCGACACTCTCATTGACCTCCATACAAAAACTCCTTTCTTGGTGGGCGGAAAAACGCCATCTGCTGGAAGGAGACAGATTTTCCGCTGAGATGGGCCTCTCTTCTTCCTCTATGGTGGTGTGAGCCGAATCAGGCTGAAGTGGTACTCCCCAAGCAAGCAGCGTGACGTCCTTTTCATGTTCAGTAAAAATGTTTCTCACCACAAATCAGCCTTGGGTTTGTTTCATAACCAGAAAGCAGCAAACTCTGACACAATCTAACAATGAACTTGATTCATACATTTTTAAAGTACTAATTCTCTGTGGCCCATAATCAATGTTCCCACTGTTACTACTCATGTAGATCCAGGGTCGTGCACTAAAAAATAACTTTATAATATTAATTATCTTCTAACTCAATATATAGTGCATTCGGAAAGTATTCAGACCCCTTGACTTTTTCAACATTTTGTTACTTTACAGCCTAATTCTTAAATGTATTAAACTTGTTTTTTCCCGTCATCAATCTACACACAGTACCCTATAATGACAAAGCAACAACAGGTTTTTAGATAAATAAATAATAAAACAATTATAGATGACATTTACATAATTATTCAGACCCTTTACTCAGTGCCTTGTTGAAGCATCTTTGGCGGCGATTGCAGCCTGCAGTCTTCTTGGGTATGACGCTACAAGCTTGGCACACCTGTATTTGGGGAGTTTCACCCATTCTTCTCTGCAGATACTCTCAACCTCTGTCAGGTTGGATGGGGAGCGTTGATGCACAGCTATTTTCAGGTCTCTCCAGAGATGTTCGATCGGGTTCAAGTCCAGGCTCTGGCTGGGCCACTCAAGGACATTCAGAGACTTGTCCCGAAGCCCCTCCTGCATTGTCTTGGCTGTGTGCTTAGGGTCGTTGTCCTGTTGGAAGGTGAACCTTTGCCCCAGTCTGAGGTCCTGAGTGCTCTGGAGCAGGTTTTCATCAAGGATCTCTCTGTACTTTGCTCCATTCATCTGTCCCTTGATCCTGACTGGTCTCCCAGTCCCTGCCGCTGAAAGACATCCCTACAGCATGATGTTGCCATCTTCATGCTTCACTGTAGGAATGGTGCCAGGTTTCCTCCAGATGTGACGCTTGGCATTCAGGCCAAAGAGTTCAATCTTGGTTTCATCAGACCAATCTTGTTTCTCATGGTCTAAGAGTTCTTTGGGTGTCTTTTGGCAAACTCCAAGTGGGCTGTCATGTGCCTTTTACTGAGGAGTGGCTTCCGCCTGGCCAGAGATGGTTGTCCAGAGGACCTCTGGAGCTCTGTCAGAGTGACTTGGTCACCTCCCTGACCAAGGCCCTTCTCATCCGATTGCTTAGTTTGGCCAGGCGGTCAGGTCTAGAAAGAGTCTTGGTGGTTCCAAACTTCTTCCATTTCAGAATGATGGAGGCCACTGTGTTCTTGGGGACCTTCAATGATGCTGATATTTTTTGGTACCCTTCCCCAGATCTGTGCCTCGACACAATCCTGTCTCGAGCTCTACGGACAATTTCTTTGACCTCATGGCTTGGTTTTTGCTCTGACACGCACTGTCAACTGCGGGACCTTATATAGACAGGTGTGTGCCTTTCCAAATCATGTCCAATCAATTGAATTTACCACAGGTGGACTCCAATCAAGTTGTAGAAACATCTTAAGGATGATCAATAGAAACTGGATGCACCTGAGCTCAATTTCAAGTCTCATAGCAAAAGGTCTGAGTACTTATGTAAATCAGGTGTTTATGTTTTTTATTCTTATGACATTTGCAAAAATGTCTAAAAACCTGTTTTGGCTTTGTCATTATGGGGTATTGTGTGTACATTGATGAGGGGAAAAATGTATTTAATCCATTTGAACAAAATAGTGGGAATAAATCTAATTAGCATGTGTAATAAATATATTTGATAAGCTGGTCTATTGCGCAACACTTATCTGCTGATACAAAAGACACATTCTGTGTTGAACTGATACTAGCTATACACGCACACCCAGAAACAGATTGGCCGACTTAGACCTTACACAGCACTGATAAAACAGGAAATGTCCTGATCACAGGGGCCAACGTCCAGTCTCGCAATAACATCTTGTGACTACAGAGATACACAGACAATGACTCAGCACAAAATACACACACACACACACACAAACCCATCCCAGAGGGCTGGGTCAGCGGAACAAAGAACACACTCATGGACCAATGGGAAGTCGACACCGACCCGAGACCAGATCGTCACTCCACTCATCGACCAGTCAGGAGGACGAATCTACAAGACTCAACATACGTCATTACAATCATGTTGTATAAAACAGATGCACACTATGTTTACGGGGCTCTCTTCCGCTAGTTCCCTAAGAGCTAAACGAAGGAGTCCGTGCACGTTTTGCCAAATATCTTTGTCTCTTAATAAAGCTGCCTTACTATAATTGAATCCACCCGGTCCAGCGTCTTGACTTGGTCTCCTTCTCAAGTAACTGATCATCAACACATGTTACATTGCATAAGACAGGTTACTTAAGGCAAAAAATAGACTGCTATGGGACTCCCAATCACAGACGGATGTGATGCCGCCTTGGTTCGAACCAGGGACTGTACCTCTTGCACTAAGCTGTGCTTTAGACCGCTGCGCCACTCGGGAGCACTGTTTTGTATGGTATTAATTTGTTGATGTCTATCATCCCTTTCATATGATATGTTACGAATTACAATTCGTACAGTATTTGCAATACGTTTTATATAATACGAATTCAGTTTTGGGGGGGCTAACGTTAGCTAGGTGGCTAGATGGCTAACACTAATGTTAGCTAGATTGCCAACGTTAGCTAGGCTAGGGTTTAAGGTTAGGAGATAGATTGAAGGGTTAGCCAACATGCTAAGTAGTTGCAAAGTTGCAAAAAAATTGTTAGTAGTAGCTAAAATGCTAAAGTTGTCCATGATGAGATTTGAACACAAACCTTGTTTGGGTTGCTAGACTTTTGCCGTATACGCCCACCCCGAACAACCACCCATCCCGACCAACCACCACAGCCTGGTCTCATAGACTAGACGTAGCATAGTAAACAAAAATCCACGATACTCAAATTATTATGATATATTATGTTTTGTATGGTTGCATAAGACCGAAGGTTACTTAAGGCAAAAATGAAAGGAGGGTGGTTGGTCGGGGTGGAACACGAACATCTAGCAACCCAGAAGTTGCATCTTAGAATCTCTTCACACACAACTTTAGTGTTTTAGCTAATTAGAAACTTTACTACCTTTTAGTTACTTTGAAACTACTTAGCATGTTAGCTAACCCTTCCCCTAACCATTAACCCTTTAATCTATCTCCTAACATTAACCCTAACCTTAACCCCTAGCCTAGCTAACGTTAGCAATATAGCTAACATTAGCGTTAGCCACGTAGCTAATGGTAGCCACATCAAATTGTAATTTGTAACGTCATATGAATTGTAATTCGCAACATATCATACAAAATAGATGATGGACATCCACAAATTAATATATACCAGTGGAGGCTCCTCAAAGGAGGAAGGTGAGGACCATCTTCCTCAGTGAATTTCAGATTTGTTTTTTAAATAGTGAAACATTAAAAAAGTTATCATTTTTAGACAAAACTATACTAAATATATTCACATATCACCAAATAATTGATTAAAACACACTGTTTTGAAATGAAGGTCTATAGTAGCTTCAACAGCACTCTCTGTAGGGTAGCACCATGTTGTAGACAGAGGACAGCTAGTTTCCGTTCTCCTCTGGTTACATTGACTTCAATACAAAACCTAGGAGGCTCGTGGTTCTCACCCCCTTCCATAGACTTACACAGTAATTATGACAACTTCCGGAGGACGTCCTCCAACCTACCAGAGCTCTTTAAGCATTAAGCATGAATAGGCATGTTTTCCACCCAATCAAAGAATCAGAGAATTAATCTAGTACTGAAAGCATAAGCTACAGCTAGCTATAACTGCAGTGCATACAATGTGGAGAGTAGTTGACTGAAAGAGACAGAAAGACAATAGTTGAAGAGTTTTGAACAAATAATTTATTAAAAAATGAAGGAGACACAAGAGAGAGAGAGCTAACTATATTTCATTGGATTTTTTTTCCACTTTCACCCTCACTTACACTATTGTTCAAAAGTTTGGGGTCACTTAGAAATGTCATTCTGTTTGAAAGAAAAGCAAATGTTTTTGTCCATTAAAATAACATCAAATTGATCAAAAATACAGTGTAGACATTGTTAATGTTGTAAATGACTATTGAAGCTGGAAATGTCAGATTTTTTTATGGAATATCTATAAAGGCGTACAGAGGCCTATTATCAGCAACCATCACTCCTATGTTCCAATGGCACGTTGTGTTAGCTAATCCAAGTTTATCATTTTAAAAGGCTAATTGATCATTAGAAAACCCTTTTGCAATTATGTTTGCACAGCTGAAAACTGTTGTCCTATATAGAGAAGCAATAAAACTGGCCTTCTTTAGACTAGTTGAGTATCTGGAGCATCAGCATTTGTGGGTTCGATTACAGGCTCAAAATGGGCCAAGCACAGCAAGCAGCTCTTTCAGTAGTTTAGTTGGAATAGGGTCCAGTATGCAGCTTGAAGGTGTCAAGAGATATAGTATTACAAAACTTGAGTGTCTCCCTTGATCCTAGGTCCTGGCAGTGTTGTGCAGACTCAGGACAACTGATCTTTGGAGAAATATGCAGATTTAAAGAGGAGTCCATAATTTGCTTTCTAATGATCATAATCTTTTCGTCAATGAAATTCATGAATGTATCACTGCTGAAGTGAAAGCCGTCCTCTCTTGGAGAATGCTGCTTTTTAGTTAGCTTTGCGACAGTATCAAAAATAAATGTTGTATCGTTCTTATTCTCCTCAATTAAGTTGGAAAAATAGGATGATCGAGCAGCAGAGGGCTCTTCGATACCACACGGTACTGTCTTTCCAAGCTAATTGGAAGACTTCCAGTTTGGTGTAGCGCTATTTACATTCCAATTTTGTGGAAGCTTGCTTCAGGGCTCGGGTATCTGTATACCAGGGAGCTAGTTTCTTATGACAAATGTTTTTTGTTTTTAGGGGTGCGACTGCATCTAGAGTATTACGCAAGGTTAAATTTAGTTCCTCAGTAAGAGCCACAATATTTATTCCATGGGACAAAACTAGGTCCAGACTGTGGCAGTGAGTAGGTCCGGAGACATGTTGGACAAAACCCACTGAGTCGATGATGGTTCCGAAAGCCTTTTGGAGTGGGTCTGTGGACTTTCCCATTTGAATATTAAAGTCACCAAAAATGTGAATATTATCTGCCATAACTACAAGGTCCGACAGGAATTAAGGGAACTCAGTGAGTAACGCTGTATACGGCCCAGGAGGCCTGTAAACAGTAGCTATAAAAAGTGATTGAGTAGGCTGCGCAGATTCCATGACTAGAAGCTCAAAAGACAAAAACGAAGTCATTTTTGGGGGGGTAAATTGAAATTTGTTATCGTAAATGTTAGCAACACCTCCGCATTTGCGGGATGCACGGGGGATATGGTCACTAGTGTAACCAGGAGGAGAGACCTCGTTTAACACAATCAATTCATCAGGCTTAAGCCATGTTTCAGTCAGGCAAATCACATGAAGATTATGATCAGTGATTAGTTAATTGACTATAACTGCCTTGGAAGTGAGAGATCTAACATTAAGTAGACCTATCTTGAGATGTGAGATATCACAATCTCTTTGGATAATGACAGGAAAGGAGGAGGTCTTTATTCCAGTGAGATTGCTAAGGCGAACACCACCATGTTTAGTTTTGCCCAACCTAGATCGAGGCACAGACACGGTCTCAATGGGGATTGATGAGCTGACTACACTGACTGTGCTAGTTGCATACTCCACTATTCTGGCAGGCTTGCTAACAGCCTGCTGCCTGGCCTGCACCCTATCTCATTGTGGAGCTAGAGGAGTTAGAGCCCTATCTATATTCATAAATAAGATGAGAGCACCCCTCCAGCCAGGATGGAGTCCGTCACTCCTCAGCAGGCCAGGCTTGGTCCTATTTGTGGGTGAATCCCAGAAAGAGGGCCAATTATCTACAAATTCTATCTTTTGGGAGGGGCAGAAAACAGTTTTCAACCAGTGATTGAGTTGTGAGACTCTGCTGTAGAGCTCATCACTCCTCCTAACTGGGAGGGTGCCAGAGACAATTACTCGATGCCGACACATCTTTCTAGCTGATTTACACGCTGAAGCTATGTTCCGCTTGGTGACCTCTGACTGTTTCATCCTAGCATTGCTGGTGCCGACGTGGATAACAATATTCCTATATGCTCTACACTCGCCATTTTTAGCCTTATGCGGGCACCATCTTCAGATTAGCCTTAACATCGGTAACCCTGCCCCCTGGTAAACAGTGTATGATTGCTGGATGATTCGCCAATGACTAGGGTTTTCAATTTGTCAGAGCTAATGGTGGGAGGCTTCGGCATCTCAGACCGCGTAACGGGTGGAGGAGAGACCAGAGAAGGCTTGGCCTCTGACTCTGACTCGTTGCTTAATGGGGAGAACCGGTTGAAAGTTTCTGTCGGCTGAATGAGCGACACCGGTTCAGTATTCCTACAGCATTTCCTTCCAGAAGTGCGAGGGGATTTATAATACTATCTGTACTTGCTGTGGGCACAGACGCTGTTTCATCCTTTCCTGCAATTAAATTACCCTTGCCTAGCGATTGCATCTGAAGTTGGGCTTGCAGCATGGCTATCCTCACCATAAGGCGATCGTTCTCCTGTATATTATGAGTACAGCGACTGCAGTTAGAAGGCACAATGTTAATGTTACTACACAGTAATTAAGAAGTAAAAACTGTAAAGTTGGCAGGTAGCAAAGTAACGTTGGCAACATGTAAACAAGTCCACAAGTTGTGACTGGAAATGACGATGCTGTTGTGCACTGAAGTCCACAAGCGAAGGGATTCCTTCGATGGAATTGAGGAGTAGACCACATCAGTCATTAGCTTCATCAATAACTGCATCGATGACGTCGTCCCCACGGTGACCGTACATACAGTGGGGGGGGAAGTATTTGATCCCCTGCTGATTTTGTATGTTTGCCAACTGACAAAGAAAGGATCAGTCTATAACTTTAATGGTAGGTTTATTTGAACAGTTAGAGACAGAATAACAACAAAAATATCCAGAAAAACGCATGTCAGAAATGTTATAAATTGATTTGCATTTTAATGAGGGAAATAAGTATTTGACCCCCTCTCAATCAGAAAGATTTCTGGCTCCCAGGTGTCTTTTATACAGGTAATGAGCTGAGATTAGGAGCACACTCATAAAGGGAGTGCTCCTAATCTCAGCTTGTTACCTGTAAAAAAAGACACCTGTCCACAGAAGTAATCAATCAAGCAGATTCCAAACTCTCCACCATGGCCAAGACCAAAGAGCTCAAGTCAAATCTTGGGTGAGAACCTCCTTCCCTCAGCCAGGGCATTGAAAATGGGTTGTGGATGGGTATTCCAGCATGACAATGACCCAAAACACACGGCCAAGGCAACAAAGGAGTGGCTCAAGAAGAAGCACATTAAGGTCCTGGAGTGGCCTAGCCAGTCTCCAGATCTTAATCCCATAGAAAATCTGTGGAGGGAGCTGAAGGTTCGAGTTGCCATACATCAGCCTCGAAACCTTAATGACGGAGAAGATCTGCAAAGAGGAGTGGGACAAAATCCCTCCTGAGATGTGTGCAAACCTGGTGGCCAACTACAAGAAACGTCTGACCTCTGTGATTGCCAACAAGGGTTTTGCCACCAAGTACTAAGTCATGTTTTGCAGAGGTGTCAAATACTTATTTCCCTCATTAAAATGCAAGTCCTTTTATAACATTTTTGACATGCGTTTTTTCTGGATTTCTTTGTTGTTATTCTGTCTCTCACTGTTCAAATAAACCTACCATTAAAATTATAGACTGATCATTTCTTTGTAAGTGGGCAAACGTACAAAATCAGCAGGGGATCAAATACTTTTTCCCCCACTGTACATACCCCAACCAGAAGCCATGGATCACAGGCAACATCCACACTGAGTTATTAAAGGCTAGAGCTGCCGCTTTCAAGTAGCAGAATTCTAACCCGGAAGCTTATAAGACATCCCGCTATGCCCTCCGACGAACCATCAAACAGGCAAAGCGCCAATAAAGGACTAAGATCGAATCATACTACACCAGCTCTGACGCTCGTCAGATGTGGCAGGGCTTGCAAACCATTACAGACAATAAAGTGAATCACAGCCGAGAGCTGCCCATTGACACGAGCCTACCAGATGAGCTAAACTACTTCTATGCTCGCTTCGAGGCAAATAACACTGAAACATGCATGAGAGCACCAGCTGTTCTGGAAGACCCCGTGATCACACTCTCCACAGCCGATGTGAGTAAGACCTTAAAACAGGTCAACATTCACAAGGCCGCAGGGCCAGACAGATTACCAGGACATGTACAGCGAGCACGCGCTGACAACTGGCAAGTGTCTTCACTGACATTTTCAACCTCTCCCTGTCCGAGTCTGTAACACCAACATGTTTTAAGCAGACCACCATAGTGCCTGTCCCCAAGAACACTAAGGTAACCTGCCTAAACGACTACCGACCCGTAACACTCACGTCTGTAGCCATGTGCTTCGAAAGGCTGGTCATGGCTCACATCAACACCATTATCCCAGAAACCCAGAAACCCACCCTAACAGATCCACAGATGATGCAATCTCTATTGCACTCCACACTGCCCTTTCCCACCTGGACAAAAGGAACACCTATGTGAGAATGCTATTCATTGACTACAGCTCAGTATTGAACACCATAGTGCCCTCAAAGCTCATCAATAAGTTAAGGACCCTGGGACTAAACACCTCCCTTTGCAACTGGATCCTGGACTTCCTGACGGGCCGCCCCCAGGTGGTAAGGGTACGTAACAACACTTCCACCACGCTGATCCTCAACACAGGGGGCCCTCAGGGGTGCATGCTCAGTCCCCTCCTGTACTCCCTGTTCACTCATGACTGCATGGCCAGGCACGACTCCAACACCATCAGTAAGTTTGCCGATGACACAACAGTGGTAGGCCTCATCATTTACAACGACGAGACAGCCTATAGGGAGGTCAGAGACCTGGCCGTGTGGTGCCAAGACAACAACCTCTCCCTCAATGTGATCAAGACAAAGGAGATGATTGTGGACAACAGAAAAAAGAGGACCCAGCATGCCCCCATTCTCATCTACGGGGCTGCAGTGGAGCAGGTTGAGAGCTTCAAGTTCCTTGGTGTCCACATCACCAACAAACTAACATGGTCCAAGCACACCAAGACAGTCGTGAAGAGAGCACAACAAAACCTATTCCCCCTCAGGAGACTGAAAAGATTTGGCATGGGTCCTCAGATCCTTAAAAGGTTCTACAGCTGCACCATCGAGAGCATTCTGACTGGTTGCATTGCTGCCTGGTATGGCAACTGCTCGGCCTCCGACTGCAAGGCACTTACAGAGGGTAGTGCGTACGGCCCAGTACATCACTGGGGCCAAGCTTCCTGCCATCCTATACTAGGCGGTGTCAGAGGAAGGCCCTAAAAATGGTCAAAGACTCCATCCACCCTAGTCATAGACTGTTCTCTCTGCTACCGCACGGCAAGCGGTACCGGAGCGCCAACTCTAGGTCCAAGAGGCTTCTAAAAAGCTTCTACCCCCAAGCCATAAGACTCCTGCACACCTAATCAAAGGGCTACCTAGACTATTTGCATTGCCCGCCCCTATCTTTTACACCGCTGCTACTCTCTATTGTTATCATCTATGCATAGCACTTTAATAACTCTATCTACATGTACATATTACCTCAACTAACCGGTGCCCCCGCACATTGACTCTGTACTGGTACCCCCCTGTATATTGTCTCGCTATTGTTATTTTACTGCTGCTCTTTAATTACTTGTTACTTTTATTTCTTATTCTTATCCATTTTTTTTTTAAACTGCATTGTTGGTTAGGGGCTCGTAAGTAAGCATTTCACTGTAAGGTCTACACCTGTTGTATTCGGAGCATTTGACTAATAACATTTGATTTGATTTGATTTTGACTTGATTTGATCAATCTACACACAATACCCCATAATACCAAATCGAAAACAGGGTTTTAATTTTTTTTTGCAAAAAGAATTGAGCTCAGGTGCATCCTGTTTTCATTGATTATCCTTGAGATGTTTCTACAACTTGATTGGAGTACACATGGGGTGAATTCAATTGATTGGACATGATTTGGAAAGGCACACACCTGTCAGTAAAAGGCACACGACAGCCCACTTGGAGTTTGCCAAAAGGCACCTAAAGGATTCTCAGACCATGAGAAACAAGATTCTTTGGTCTGATGGAAACAAGAAACTCTTTGACCTGAAAGCGTCACGTCTAGAGGAAACCTGTCACCATCACTACGGTGTTGTATGGTGGCAGTATCATGCTGTGGGGATGTTTTTCAGGGACTGGGAGACTAGTCAGGATCGAGGAAAATATGAACGGAGCAAAGTACAGAGATCCTTGAAGAAAACCTTCTCCAGAGTGCTCAGGACCTCAGACTGGGGAAGGTTCACCTTCCAACAGGAAAATGACCCTAGGCACACTGCCAAGACAACGCAGGAGTGACTTCGGGACAAGTTTCTGAATGTCCTTGAGTGGCCTAGCCAGAGCCCGGACTTGAACCCGATCGAACATCTCTGGAGAAACCTGAAAATGCTACCAAAGTTCTAAAACCCTCGACCACTGCTCCTCCCTTTCTATAGGCAGAAACTCAAACAGGAGGAACCCGTGCTAAGGACTATTCAACGCTGGTCTGACCAATCGGAATCCACGCTTCAAGATTTTTTTGATCACGCGGACCATTTAACCACTGTATGGTGACTGGGAATATGGCCGAATGCAAACAGTGTAGTTATTCCCTCCATAAGGCAATCAAACATTCAAAACTGGAGTCACAATTCAACTGCTCAGACATGAGACGTACTGTATGTGGCAAGGTCTACAGACAATCACGGACTACAAAGGGAAAGCAGCCACGTCGCGGACACCAACTTCTTAATTCCAGACAATCTAAACAGATTCTTTACCCGTTTGAGGATTACACAGTGCCACCAACGTGGCCCGCTACCAAGGACTGTGGGCTCTCCTTCTCCATGGCAGACGTGAGTAAGACATTTAAGCGTATTAACCCTCGCATGGCTGCCGGCCCAAACGGCATCCCTAGCTGCATCCTCAGAGCATGCGCAGACCAGCTGGCTGAAGTATTTACGGACATATTCAGTCTCTCCCTATCCCAGTCTGCTGACCCACATGCTTCAAGATGGCCACCATTGTTCCTGTTCCCAAGAAAGCAAAAGTAACTGAACTAAATGACTATTGCCCCGTAGCACTCACTTCTGTCATCATGAGGTGCTTTGAGAGACTAGTCAAGGATAATATCACTTCCACCTTACCTGACACCCTAGACCCACTTCAATTTGCTTACCGGCCCAATAGATCCACAGATGATGCAATCGCCATTGCACTGCACACTGCCCTATCCCATCTGGACAAGAGGAACACCTATGCAAGAATGTTGTTCATTGACCTGTAGCTCAGCATTCAACACCATAGTACCCTCCAAGCTCATCATTAACCTTGAGGCCCTGTGCAACTGGGTCCTGGAATTCCTGAGGGGCCACCCCCCAGTTGGTGAAGGTAGGAAACAACACCTGCACAAAGTTGCGTGCTCAGCCCCCTCCTGTACTCCCTGTTCACCCACCATGACTGTGTGGCCACACACGCCTCCAAATCAATCATCAACTTTGCAGACGACACAACAGTAGTAGGCTTGATTACCAACAATGACGAGACTACAGGGAGGAGGTGAGGGCTCTGGGAGTGTGGTGCCAGGAAAATAACCTCTCACTCAACGTCAACAAAACAAAGGAGATGATTGTGGACTTCAGGAAACAGCAAAGGGAGCACCCCCCTATTCACATCGACGGGACCGATGTGGAGAAGGTGGAAAGCTTTAAGTTCCTTGGCGTACACATCACTGACAAACTGAAATGATCCACCCACACAGACACTGTGGTGATGAAGGCGCAACAGCACCTCTTCAACCTCAGGAGGCTGAAAAAATGTGGCATACCACCTAAAACCCTCACAAACTTTTACAGATGCACAATTGAGAGCATCTTGTCGGGCTGTATCACCGCCTTGTACGGCAACTGCACCGCCCGCGAACTGCAAGGCTCTCCAGAGGGTAGTGCAGTCAGCCCAACGGGGGCAAACTACCTACCCTTCAGGACACCTACAGCACCCGATGTCACAGGAAGGCCAAAAAGTTCATCAAGGACAACAACCACCCGAGCCACTGCCTGTTCACCCCGCTATCATCCAGAAGGCGAGGTCAGCACAGGTGCATCAAAGCTGGGACCGAGAGACTGAAAAACAGATTCTATCTCAAGGCCATCAGACTGTTAAACAGCCATCACTAGCACATTAGAGGCTGCTGCCCTGTATACATAGACTTGAAATCCCTGGTCACATTAATAATGGGACACTAGTCACTTTAATAATGTTTACATGTTTTGCATTACTCATCTCATATGTGTATACTGTATTCTATTCTATTCTACTGTATCTTAGTCTATGCCGCTCTGACATTGCTCGTCCAAATATTTATTTGTTCATAATTCCATTCCTTTACTTATATTTGTGTGTATTGTGTGTATTGTTGTGAAGTTGTTAGATATTACTTGTTAGATATATATATATATATTACTGCACTGTTTGAGCTACAGTAGAAACACAAGCATTGCGCTACACCCGCAATAACATCTGCTAAACACATGTATGTGACCAATAAAATTGTATTTGATTTGAAAAATAGCTGTGCAGCGACGCTCCCCATCAAACCTGACAAAGCTTGATAGGATCTGCAGAGAAGAATGGGAGAAACTCCCCAAATACAGGTGTGCCAAGCTTGTAGCATCATACCCCAAGAAGACTTGAGGCTGTAATCGCTGCTAAAGGTGCTTCAAAAAAGTACTGAGTAAAGGACCTGAATACTTATGTAAATAATGTAAATGTAATATTTCATGTATTTTTATAATTGTTTGCAAGAAAATCTATAACCTGTTTTTTCTTTGTCTTAATGGTGTATAGATTGATGAGGGAAAAACTATTTAATCCATTTTAGAATAAGGCTGTAACGTAACAAAAGGTGGAAAAAGTGAAGGGTCTGAATTCTTTCCGAATGCACTGTATATATTATACCACCAACCAAAACGGCACTTGGCAAAGGGGCATGTGCTGGGCACAGGTTGACTCCTATCTGTGCACGTGCCTGTAAAGATTCCACATTGTACATTATTACACACTAAGTCCTAGACAGACATGAAGATCCATATCATCATGATAGTTGGATGCCAGGAAACTGTCCATCAGGTTTAGGATTCAGCACATACTTTACACCACAACAGTTGCACGTTTTCGTGATCGGCCTTACGTCGACATTAAACAGTCCCCATTCTATCCCCTTGTCTTTGTTTTTCCCTTTTGAATTGCATTTAGACAAACTATAATGTAAGAAGTAATGACTACTGTAATGACTTTCAATATGGCTGGTTTTCAGAGTCGTTAAAGGGTGCCCGGGTCCTGGTGACTGGTGCCAGTGCGGGAATAGGTGAACAAATGGCATATCACCTCGCCGGCTTTGGTGCGCAGGTGGTTATTACAGCCAGGAGGGAAAAGGTTCTACAGCAGGTCAGTAACACTTCAATTAGGTGTTTTCGTCAATGTCTATGTCTCTAGCCATTAGTTCTCCCATTTAACTCTATGACAATGCCCTCAAGTGGGTGGTGAAGACAGCCCAGTACATATACTCGAAACGGTGCCTGAGGAAGTCTTGCATCCTCATCATGGACCCCACACACCCCAGCCACGAGCTGTTCACTCTGTTACCGTCGGGTAGACGTTCGGAGCATGAGGTCTGTTACTACCAGGCTCAGAGACAGTTTGTATCTACAAGCCATCAGGAGGCTGAACACTTGAGCTGGACTGACCACCTGCACTGACTCTCCACTCCTTAGCGCACATGCACTCACTCACGCACACATCCACACAGACATACACACACTATCATACACGTTCATGCTATACACACATCACAACTGCTGCTACCAGACTCTTATTTACTATTGCTAATGCTACACAATTTAAACACTTGCCCCCAATTCCCCCCTTCCCTGATACGTGTAAATATTGGACTATAAATGTTGCCTTCCTATATTATACTTCTGCTAAACTGTTTATTCTATTCTACTGAGCCATTTACTTTGTTTGTATTCTTATCTTTTATTATTTCTTATTGCATTGTCGAGAACGAACCTGCAAGTAAGCATTTCATTGGACGGTATACCATGTGTATCCTGTACATACAGTACGTTAATAAAACTTGATTACTTCATGTTTTTCATGATTATGCAAACACTCACTTGTATTGCAGGTAGCAGAGAAATGCCAGTTGTTGGGGCCCCAGAAAGCTCTATACATAGCAGCAGACATGGCCAATCCGTCTGACCCAGAGAGAGTGGTGAAGTTTGCTGTGGACAAGCTGGGAGGACTGGACTACCTGGTGTTGAATCACATAGGACCCAGCCCATTCACTATGTGGGATGGAGATGTGGAACACACTAGATGGTTAATGCAGGTGGGGTAACTTAATCACAAGTACTGCTATATCACATATACCACTATGCTCTTATCCAGAGCACCTTACAGTGGTGGGTGCATACGTTTTCATACTGCCCCTAACTATTTCTTCCTGCTTTATTTATTTTTCACAGGTGAATTTCCTCAGCTATCTGCAGATGGCAAAGACAGCTCTGCCTACCCTTAAGCAGAGTAAGGGTTCCATTGTGGTCGTCTCCTCCTTGTTAGGTAAATGAGAGCTCTTCTCTCTACACAAAGTGTTCTAATGCTGCTTTTCGACTGTAACACCAGTGTTAAACTAGTGTATACACCCTTATGTTATGCTAGTGAAATTGTGTTACCATAGCCAGGGCTGAGTGAGGAGCAGAATCAACAATCTCTGCATCATCGAAACATTTGCTTTATGAGAAGGTGTTGATGTCCACAGTTAGCCATTGTTATGTAAACGCGAGCTGAAAAGTACCGGTGGCCTGGCTTTGGCCCCAAGTGAGAGCAGATCCACCGGAGACATGACCCAGTGAGACACGGGTGCCGGCCCGCATAGATGGAAACAGAAAAGTCTGATGCTTTTGGGTAAAACACTGGAGTAAATCTTATATGGAAATGCACCATTAAGTGACCCTGAACCTATGATTGGCTAGTGTTTTGGTCCTTCAGGAAAAATGAGCAGTCCGTTTGTGGCTCCCTACACGTCCACCAAGTTCGCCCTGAACGGCTTCTTTGGGACGTTGCAGCATGAGCTTGCCATGCAGAGGAGCAACGTGTCCATCACCATCTGCATCCTGGGCCTGATCGATACAGATTCAGCTATGGAGAAAGTCAGGTGAGCTATTTTTGATACCAAGTTCAGTCAAGTTTAATATTACAGTATGTAAACTTAACCCTTTAATACAGTCAATGATTTAATGATTGACCTGATGGTTGTTACATGCAAATACAAGTATCCTTGGACACATTTCAAATAGTCACCTTTGTTTGTATTACAGGGGCATCACCAACATCCAAGCCTGGCCGGCCAGTGAGGCGGCTCTGCACATCATCACTTCTGGAGCCACGCAACAGACAGAGTCTTACTATCCCTGGTTCTGTTACTATGTCTGTCTCATCAGAGACTGGTTCCCCTACTTCAGGGACATGTCTTTACGTAACTTGTATAAATATTAACCATTTGCTTGAAATATACATTATGATAATATCGCTTTTACATTTTTCCCTTTTTGGTTTACACTTATTTGTTGATTAAAAAAATGCTGTTACAGCCAACTTCTCTGACATTGATCATTTAAACACAGTTCTTTAAATGATAAACAGTTCAGTATATTTTAAGATTTTCATGTAAAACTGTGTTACTTCTTGGTCTTCTTCTTTGTATAATTGGTTGCTTTTCTGTGGTATTTTCTGCATGTTTATGTCACAACTTGAACTTTGTCCATCCCCTCTCTCATTGCTTTTAAATGATATCCACATGTAATCAACAGTATTGGGGAGTAGTGAACTACGTACATGTAGTTCAACTAGTTATTTAATTACATTTTGCAGTAGCTTGGTGGTAGTTGAACTAAATTCAAATCTTGGTAGTGTTTTTAGTAGTAAATTACTTTTTTTGCCATGTAGCGATGTTGCTAACTACACACTACTGTTTTTACAAAAATAAATAAAATATGCGTGAATTAGGCAAGAATTCTTTCCCAGCAACATACTTGCCCAATTCTCACTTGAAACCCTTTTTGTGTGCCTAATTCTCACTTTTTGTGTTTAATAGGCTATATTATCAATTCTTAACATCTGACTCCAGAGTGATCTGTTCTTGCAATTTGTAGTCTATGACATTTCAGATTTACATATGATAATTTATCGCAAAGTAGTTTGGATGTAGTGATCTACTTTTCAAAGTAACTTCAGTTAAGTAAACTATATTTTCTTAAGCTTAGCTTTAGTGTACCTTAACTTCTTCTAGTGTGAAGTAATTGGTAGCTTCGTAAGCTATATTTTCAGAGTAGCTTCCCCAACACTGGTAATCAGTAAGCGGAGAGGAAGGTTCATGTCAGGTATTGTGTAGTACCTTTTCATAGCCTGATCAAGCAGACTGACTGCTGCACCCACGTTTAGTTTCTATGAGTCATAGCATGATCAGACTGGTTCCACCAGGATACCTTTTTTATTGCCTCAATGAACAATCCCCATGTCAACCACTCGAGGGCAGTGGCTGCTAAGAAATTAAGCAGAACCTAGACAAATCTGGCATGATTGTTTTTTAACCTCAAATCAAAGTTTATTGGTTTAGCAGATGTTATAGTGGGTGCAAATGCTTATGTTACTAGGTCCTACCATTGCAGTAAAATGTCAAACAAGTAAACAAATAATTAAAATGTAAAATAAAAAAAATAAGAAATCAAGAACTTCGGGATGAATCCAATTAACAACCCAAATAGCACTGTAAGAGTAACCAAAATACACTGGAAGAATTTACACAAGAAATACTAAGAATGATATGTACAGCAGTAGATATATTAGAGTGAGCTACTGTATATCGGTAATAGAGTATTTAAATACTCTGTGTGAAACGGGAAGTGTCCAGTGGTTTAATGTCTGTATGACATGGAACAGCAGCGTTGGCTTAGAGAGAGAAAGAGTGTGTGTGTGTGTGTGTGTGTGTGTGTGTGTGTGTGTGTGTGTGTGTGTGTGTGTGTGTGTGTGTGTGTGTGTGTGTGTGTGTGTGTGTGTGTGTGTTTATGAGTATGAGGTGTGAGTGTGTGATAGCCTGTGTGTGTGTTTTTTGTGTGAGTGAGTGCATCACATGGTAGACAGCTAGTGATGGCTGTTCAACAGTCTGATGGCCTGGTAAGAGAAACGGTTTTTTACTCTCTTGGTCTTGACACTGATGCACCTGTACTATCTCCGCTCGGGTGGCCTTCCCCAAATCCCCCTACCATGATATACCCTCAATGGAATAAAAGTACTGTAGTGTACTGTAATGTGCATAAATCCATACTTCAGTAGTACAGTATTGTTTATTAATCCTTATTTTAATGCTTGCTTTCCCAGAGATGTATGATTGGGCTGGACTCTAGTGTACTCAATGAGCCTAATGTTCTCTAGGGTGTAGTTTCACTTACTTTTTCGTCTTTAGTATATTTTAATTGTAAATCATAGCGGACACCCCCCACCACTACCACCCACCTTCCAGCTACTACCCCACCACTCCATGTCCTAGCTTGTCACAGTAGGCTGTGTGGCATTCTGCCGGGAGGGGGAGGTCCCTGTTGTGTCCTGATGTCATTGTTCATCAGCCCAGCGGCCCTTCAGGCCTTTTACCAACTCAGTGTAATCCATCTTGGTGGTCCATTGTATTTAAATACTGCACCTCAGGCGCCATCCCTACAAGAGACTAGGGAGCTCCATGTAACCTTGGGGTGTTAAAGTGAAGGTTAAAACATGGTGGGGCTGGTAGATTACATAATCATGATGTACTATTTCCCTGTGTAATGGAGGTGGTTCAGTGAACCTTGCTTGCATGCGAAGTAACCTTGCATGAGACCTGTAGTCTTGGGTTAGCTCCTCAGGCTAATGCTTGGGCTTTAGGTCAGCTCAGCAAACACAGTATTGTGGCGTGCAGCAGCCCTAGGATTCGAACCCAGTCCGTCCAACCTGTCTATGATATTCCTTTGAGTTGGCTGATTGATTAGAAGTGACCACCTCTGTCTTGACATGTTCTATCACATCTTAAATCAGTATTGTATTGAAACAGATTGGTCCACTTAGAAATCAAGTCATTCTCCGAGGTTCCATTTGATATTGTGAGAAGATAGCATGGTACTTCTAAAGAATGTTCAACTAAACAGAATCACATACACACATGTTGGGGCCTCTTGGGGAAGGGGGCCGGCACCGCCTGGGATAGCAGCCAGTAACACCTGCAACAGATTAGTGCTCCTAATGTTTGGTAATAAATCCCCTCACCCTCGTCTAGCATCTCCACCATGCATGGAGCCCACGCATGGACACATACACGCACAAACACGCACACACACACACACACACACACACACACACACACACACACACACACACACACACACACACACACACAGACACACACACACACGCACGCACGCACACACACATGCACACACACTCAACTTAAAACACAGACCAAAGAGACATGCACTGAAGACACACCCAGTCCAGCCAGGTTCTCAGACGTGATCCTGACATGATGTGTTGTTAGAGACTACAGTAGGACAATGTTATTGACTGTGTACCTTGGATACTTTTTTTGCATCAGACCAGCTGTATTTTGATATTTGGACAGTTATATATCTTGACAACTTTATTGTTGACATGCAAAACATTCTGGAACTATATCAACAATGGACTAATGAAACAAATACCAAAATATAGTTTTTGGGTGGAATTTTCCTTCAAGTGACTCTAGTAATCTGATGAAATAAAGGCCAATGGATACAATCATCGCTCTCGCTTTAATCAACCTATTATTCACCTAATATGTTTCTCATGGCAAGGAACTGCATAATACATTCCAATTTCATGCATACATTACTATCATCCACAATATGAGTATGAGACCAACAAAATGTGATTTGATTTTTGATTTGATGTAGGGTCTTTGTGCTGTCTCGTGATTTGCACCCTGCTGTAATGTCATGGAAATTATTTGTGGAAAATGTGTGGCCCAGCAAGGCAAATGACAGAAAACATAATTAAGGAAATGTTTCTACTCTGTAGTTAAAGGCAACACGTCAGAGAACATGTGTTTGAATTTGGAGATTTGTGCCACCAGGCAGCCGAGATAGCAGAAATGTCATGCCATAATCATCCATCCATTAAAACAGTGTGGCGCACCACAACCATCAGCTGCTGATCTCAATTTATGGTATTGCCTGGCCCTGGGTGTTTGAGCACAAAGGACACCAGTCCAAAAATCTTCATCCAGTCGCCATCATGTGAAGAATGGCTTTGGATGGTTAGTCAATGCTCTGAAGAAGTGTGTGTGTGTGTGTGTGTGTGTGTGTGTGTGTGTGTGTGTGTGTGTGTGTGTGTGTGTGTGTGTGTGTGTGTGTGTGTGTGTGTGTGTGTGTGTGTGTGTGTGTGTGTGTGTGTGTGCGCAAGCAAAAGTGTGTGTGTGGCATTTATCATCCGTAGCCTGGAGAATGGGTGGCCCACTGGTGAGAATAGGACTCATGAATCTCCTCTCTGTTGGGGAAGGAAGGGAGGATGATGATGTGTAAATCACTAGCAAATGCTGATGTACAGCAAAGCATCTCCTCTATCTCTGGTGGAGGTCCTATTTTCTCTGCTGTAGAGGGAGAGCGCGCTAGCCTTCCCTGTAGCTCAGTTGGTAGAGCATGGTGTTTGCAACGCCAGGGTTGTGGGTTCGATTCCCACGGGGGGCCAGCACAGAAAAAAAATGTATGGAATGTATGCATTCACTACTGTAAGTCGCTCTGGATAAGAGCGTCTGCTAAATGACGTAAAAACTCCCACATATCTAACCTCTGCATGTGGGTCTAACATGCTTATGGTGAGGTACTGTAGCTGTTGTATGTTGGGGGTGCTCTCTGCTTGTAGCGTCAGCCTTAGACACATTTGATAGCTTTTATATGTTGCCTTCAGTGTTGATTCAGTCAGTTCATACTGTGAGAATGTACTTTCCCCTCAGGAAGCATATGTTTGGTCTAGGTTTGGGAAATAACTCAGCTTTGCAGGTGTAATGAGAAAACATTTGACTATGGTATGTACACTACTTGTTATGTAAAAATACAGACTACATGAAGTGTTAGTTGATGTTGTATAAATTAGTGAAAAAATGACATTTACATGTAATTTTTTTTGTCTTCTATCTTAAGATATGATCAAAGAAAATAATAAGATGAATCAAATCTAAAAGCATGTTAGAGACCACACCAAACCAGGCCTTTGTGTTGTGGTGAACCAGTCATGTTCAGGAATGTTAAGCCTTTCCAACATGAAGCCTGTGCAAACAGCTAAAAGTATTTGGCGAACAGTTTGCCTTAGTAATAACAAAGAGAGGATGAGAGAAAGGAGACAATATGAAAGAGAGAGACGATGGTGAATAAAAACAGTGTGGCTGAGCCGGAGATGTGCCCCCCTGACCTCCCTCCCCCAGCCCCATTCAGAGCAGCACAATGGTTGACACCTGTGTCCTTTCAGTCCTGGCACTATTATTGTTTACATCACTCACTGGGAGAAAGAGGGGCCAGAGGTGCTGTGAAGCAGGCCAACCCTTGTCCCCCTGTCTCTCGCCCAGAAGACAGGTCCCTTCCTTTCTCTCCAGCTCCCCCTCTAATTGTATGAGCTAGCCCCAAACACAAGGGCGGATGCAGTGAGAAGGGAGAAAGGGAGGAAAGGAGGAGAGAGAGAGTTGCTTTGGCCCATTCTTCTCTATCGGCTCCAATAAGAGGGTTTAAGATGAGGTCAAATTAACTCCTGATTGGGGGATGGTTGTTTAACACATGCTTGGAACTGTTGTGGGGGAAGTCTATTTTTTCTATCTTTCCCCCATCATTTTTATCTTAATTTCCACCCTGTACTCAGTCATGCTTTACACTTCACTCTGTGTGAAAAATACATTGAACAATTTTCACTGACTGGCCTCCCAATTAAAATGGTGTGGTTGGATGTCATGTGTTCCAATTTAGACGACTTTGGAATGTTTTCAGGCTCCCCAACAAAGGCATCGTTCCGATGATGTGTTATGATAGAATGTGCAATCAAACAGTTTTGGTTCTACATTGGAGCTTAATTATGTTCTGCAAACAATCATGTTGATGTACTGTCGTTGGTCGTTTCTCCTTCTTTAACTGATCTGCATGGCTGCTGTAGAGGGAGAGCGCGCTAGAGAGAGGCTGAGGGAGCATGGGTGGTTGGGTGGGGGTCAGATGAATTCTTCTTTTTTCATAGGGGAGAGAAAGACCAATTAACAAAGGATAAGAAGTGAACCGTAAACACCCTCAGCATGGCCCAACAAACTTACAACAACAAGAGCTCTCTCTCCCTCTCTCTCTCTCTCTCTCTCTCTCTCTCTCTCTCTCTCCCTCTCTCTCTCTCTCTCTCTCTCTCTCTCTCTCTCTCTCTCTCTCTCTCCCCCCCCCGCCCCACTCGGTCACTCTCTCTCTCCCTCGGTCACTCTCTCTCATCCACTTCCCCCACAAAAGGAAGGCTCAGAGCTTACAAAGTGCCAATTAATACTGAATGTTTGCCCCTCGCACCTCCCTCTCTGAGCCACTGACAGCTATGGTGTTTGGGTTAATACCAAAGGCCTGCAAAGAATTATAATTCTCCTCCTTGCCCCATCCCCCCTCTCCCTCCCTCCCTCCCTCTCCTATCCTTTTATTTTGTTTCCAATGGGGTGCTGTTACAGTTCAATGCATGTTCAAAGGGTGATATAAAATGACTTTCCAAAGAATTTCATTTGGGGAGAGAAGAGGGGCAGGGGTGGGGTGAGGGAGGGAGGGGAGAGAAACAACGAGAAGAGAGGGGGAAAAGTCTTCCTCTGGCCCGTCTGCCTGTGTTGCAGCACGGGTTATTACTAATGTGCCAGGGATTTCTCACCATGCTGTAAACACACAAACAAGCATCAGGCACATATTCATGCACGTGCACTGCATGTGTACACATGTATACACACAGGCACGCACACATACACTGAACAACCTGTGGATTAAAGTTTTAAACATGCAATTAAATGTTCCTCTCTATTACCATTTGAAAATACCATTGTACATTCTATGATATCTATAACCGCAGCAGAATTGTTTAAAATGTTTTATTAATAACTGGGTCACGAATTTAGACTCTGCTTCTGAGTTTACAAGCATCATTAATTTATGTGCAAGCGTAATTATAGGCCTATTTGTCCAAGAAATGCACTCACATTTTCTCTCTCTCTCTCTCTTTCTCCATCAATCACACTTACACATATTGTATGCAAAACAACAACACGCACAAGAGCCCAATTTACACACAGTAGCCAACACAAAGGCTACAATAGGCCACTAACACACTCCCAAATGCAGAATCTCCCGCAGTCACCACATACCTTCCTCCCCGGTGGAACCTGGGGTCTCTTCTGAGATGAAGATAGATGCTTGGGTCATTTATTAAAGGGATGGTCGTGGCACCAGTGTTTTTCTTCCCCCGTACAGCCATAAATCAGCCAATAAATGTGGCGAATGGGGAGGGGTCAGAGGGGTTAAACCCAGGGAGAAATGGAGACCCTCAGACTCTATAAGGAGAGAGAGCTTCTGCCTGTCCCTCCTCACTCTCTCCATTCCCCAGCTCTGCACTGGCTTGGCTGCCTCAACACAATTTATAGCTGCTAGGTTATAGACTTAGGTTTCCCGAACCCCCTCAGAAAAGACGATTCCAGTCTTTAATGTGCTTGGTTATGGAATATGGATGACATGGCATGGATGGTCATGGATTTTTTTGGTTAGATGGTCATGGATTTTAACATACCTTTACCTTAGAAAGTCAATTGGTATATCGTTAGCATACAGTACAAATACATTTAAGCTTGTTTTAAGATGGAGGAAACCCTACCATACTGATATTGTGTCCACATTGTGGAAAAATAATGAGATGATGGTAGAGAACCAGTCTTGGTTCCCTTTATTTACCTTTAAATAAGAGGTGGAGGGTAGACATGACATGCTCTGACATGATTCTACTGGTTCCATCTCACAGGCCCAGGCTCAGGCCACATCCCTTCCCAGGGCTCTCAATGCTCTGCAGACTCACTGGAATGAGGGATCAGGGATGGTGGGAGACATGTGACTCTGTGTGGACTCCATTTTAGAAAATGAGCACTGCAAAAGAAGAAGGGAAAATACTATATAGGACCTTTCCATACCCGAATGTCAAACAAAACACACACTTTCTGATTTCAAGGTATAGCAAAGCATTGCATATCTAAAGATGTATTTGCAAACAGGTGCTGCTCTTCCCATTGTGTTGCTATGCTTTCAAGGAGCACTCAGGCCCATTGCTGCAACATCTGAATCACAGAAACTATAATTTATGCTCAGGACAAGAGAAAAGTGCACCACAAGGTCAGTGATGTGGCTCCGTCAACTTGGGGTCGTGAGAAAGCAGGGAGGTGCACGTGCCTGGGATAAGATGAACGTCAAAAATCCCCGAAATGGACCCTAGTGAGATTAATCACTCCAGCCAAACTGCACAGGTCTCTCTCTCTCTCTCTTTCTCTTTTCTCTCTTTCTCTCTCTCTCTCTCTCTCTCTCTCTCTCTCTCTCTCCCACCAGGCCGATAGGAATTTCCCCAGGCTTCGGAGCGGTGCAGAGGGTAGGGTGATGTGATCGGTGCGTGTCTGGAGCTGGGGTGACCTTGGCAGAGCAGCCATAGGGCCCGGGCCTGGCCCTTATTAAAGGGAGACTCGGCGGCTCACAGGATCCCTGAGCTGTAACTCACCGCCGGTTTGGGACGGTGCGGAGGTACGGGTGAAACAGAGGTCAGCCAGAGAAGGCTTGTCCTGTCTCTGTCCATGGCGGGAAGGGGTGGGGGATGGAGGGAGGGAGGGTCTCTCAGAATTGCTTAGAATAACCTCCTCCCCTTTTCGCCCTCTCTTTCCTCCCTCTTTCTCCTCCTCCTCCTCCTCCCAGGGGTTATCTCCACAAATCCTCCCATGAGAGACAGGTTCACCAATAGGCCTACACATTTTTACCATTCGTACCATTTAGCTGGGCTATTGGCGGCTACTGGAGGATTGCAGTGGACAATCAGAATCAGTCATATTGAATCAACATCATAAAAGTTATGCAGCTGGAAGATAGATTAAATCCAGTCAGTTTTGTTTAGATTGGATGTATTGTACCGTTAGAAATATCAACAGGTCAAAGGTCAGACAATTCACAAGTCAATGAATGTGCAAACTGTATATTGGGGATTTTGATAGTCTTTTCCTCACTGCAAGGGTGTGTAATGCAAATGACCAGAAAAGGCTAAATACTGTAACCTGATCTGTCCAGCCTTTGAGTTTGTCAAATGTGATGATTTCTTACAAGTTGTCGAGTAAGAGTGGAGAAGTGGAGCGTTGTGTAGTTTGATGATTGATGAGGCTAAGATAATTGGCTATGGTGAAGAGCTGTCAGATGGAGACACCATGTCACCTCGCAGCCCAAGGTAGAGAGCAGGGAAATGGAAGTGATTACATCTAATATATTGAACATCTGGGAGCGATTGCCTCAGAAGACGAGTTTCAAAGAGAATAGAAAAAAAGAACGAAGCAACAGTAATTTGCACAGGATTTACAAATCCCTGAATCGAATTTTGGGAATCTCTTTCACATCTTGTTCCATTCCCTCAAGAGCCTTGCTCATAACATGCACGCACACACGCATAAACAAGCCTCACCACATGTATACAGTACATATATGCACGCACACACACACGCAGTTACGCATGCATGCACACAAACACGCAGACACACTTTCAACTCTGTTAAGTTGAGAGGGGGAGAAGTACATTAAAGCCTATATTAAAGTTGAAATAACCACAAACGAATCGAAAGCTGACAGTCCATTTAATGTTTCAACTCAACTTTCAACTCCATGGTGGTGCAGCTCCTTGTCTTCTCTGTGCAATCACAAGCCACCCAAGAAACAATTCACTGTCAGTGTTGAGCCTAAGCCAGGTCAAAAGTGATCAAAGGCGGTGGAGGAGAGAGGGTTATCTGGTCCCAAT
Organism: Salmo trutta; assembly: GCF_901001165.1. Classification (NCBI taxonomy): domain Eukaryota; kingdom Metazoa; phylum Chordata; class Actinopteri; order Salmoniformes; family Salmonidae; genus Salmo; species Salmo trutta. The sequence continues at coordinate 16,912,302 of NC_042978.1, forward strand.
TACATTCAATCATGGGAAATTGGCAAACTGCACAGAGAGATCTGCATGAGGAGAACATGAGCCCAGATAGCAGTGGAGGGCCATGGGGATTTTACAGACTTCAGAGGACAGAGGGAGGATGATAGCTCTAAATTGTAATCCCCTCCTTCTTTTCATTTGGTATGTGTTTGTCTGTCTGTCGGTGTAATGCGTCACAGTATCTTTATAGATGTTGATCCTTTGATAATTGTGGACATATATATTGACAGCTAAGAAAATCTTAAAAGTCTATTATAATGTAACAAAAGGTATACAGACTATTAATTTAGTTAACAATTGTATCAGATTACATTTTCCACTACATTAGTGCAGATAAATAAAGGAGACAACCAAACAGACATAACAAAGGGTATTTTTCTCTCTGGGTTTCCACAGTGCTTTGTGAAATGGCCTCAGTGGTTTGTCTTCTCTTCTGACTGGATGAGAGAGCTCACCAATGAATGCCAACAAAGTGACTCTCCACTGTGCCCGACTATCCCCTCATCCCCAACCTCCCCAACCCTATCCTCCCCTCTCTCTGCCTGCCTCACCCACCCCCCTCTCTCCCTGCTACCCCACAGCTTGCTGTGACCCATCTTGCACCTCCCTGAGCCCACAACAGACACTTCATGTGTGAAGAAGGTCAGGAGTTCAGGGCCGGCTCCATCCCTCTCTCTGCTGTGAAGAGGCCTGCGGGTTTATAATTATCTGGCCGTTGGCATTCAGTGCAGGTTCAAGTGTAGTGCAAGTACTGGCACTGGCGAGGGGGGATGCGCTTGGCTAAACACTAGTGATTAGTTGTCCCTAATTGGCAGCCCATTTTTCCTTTTTACCAATCCTCTCCCCCAGTTTGAAGAATCACACAAACCCAGGAGCTGGGTGTATTGTCCCGTCCATGGTCTCTGCCCTGCTTTTTGCTGTCAGTTATCTGCTGCTACATGACCATCCTCCAGCACCTCTCCTGGTCCCCTAGTCAGAACAAAGAGAAAGACCAACATCATCTGGACAGACACATAGTGGATTCAACCATCAACTGGCTCACACGTCCTGTACTGTAGACACGTCCTGTACTGTAGACACGTCCTGTATTGTAGACACATCCTGTACTGTAGACACGTCCTGTACTGTAGACACATCCTGTACTGTAGACACGTCCTGTACTGTAGACACGTCCTGTACTGTAGACACATCCTGTACTGTAGACACGTCCTGTACTGTAGACACGTCCTGTACTGTAGACACGTCCTGTACTGTAGACACATCCTGTACTGTAGACACGTCCTGTACTGTAGACACATCCTGTACTGTAGACACGTCCTGTACTGTAGACACATCCTGTACTGTAGACACGTCCTGTACTGTAGACACATCCTGTATTGTAGACACGTCCTGTACTGTAGATACGTCCTGTACTGTAGACACGTCCTGTACTGTAGACACATCCTGTACTGTAGACACGTCCTGTACTGTAGACACATCCTGCACTGTAGATACATCCTGTACTTGTAGACACGTCCTGTACTGTAGACACGTCCTGCACTGTAGATACGTCCTGTACTGTAGACACGTCCTGTATTGTAGACACATCCTGCACTGTAGATACGTCCTGTACTGTAGACACATCCTGTACTGTAGACACGTCCTGTACTGTAGACACGTCCTGCACTGTAGATACGTCCTGTACTGTAGACACATCCTGTACTGTAGACACGTCCTGTACTGTAGACACGTCTTGTACTGTAGACACGTCCTGTACTTGTAGACACATCCTGTACTGTAGACACGTCCTGTACTGTAGACACGTCCTGTACTGTAGACACGTCTTGTACTGTAGACACGTCCTGTACTTGTAGACACGTCCTGTACTGTAGACACGTCCTGTACTGTAGACACGTCCTGTACTGTAGACACATCCTGTACTGTAGACAAGTCCTGTACTGTAGACACCAGTGGAAGCTCCTCGGAGGAGGAAGGGCAGGACCATCCTCCTCAGTGAAATGTCATGAAAAAAAGTGAAACATTAAAAAAGTTATCCTTCTTAGATTAAACTATACTAAATATATTAATATGTCATTAAATAATTGATTAAAACACACTGTTTTGCAATGAAGGTCTATAGTAACTTAAACAGCACTCTCTGGGGTAGTACCATGGTATAGCCAGAGGACAGCTAGGTTACGTTTTTGTCTGGCTACATTGACTTCAATACAAAACCTAGGAGGCCCGTAGGCCTCACCCCCTTTCATAGACCTAAACGGTAATTATGACCACTTCCGGAGGATGACCTCCAACCAATCAAAGCTTTTGCATTATGAACTGACATGTTGTCCATACAATCATAGGATTAGGATCAGAGAATGAACCTAGTGTGTTGTATTGGGGTTGTGCTGCAGAGCATTATGGGAGGTTTATGTGTTGAGAAGCTTGGTGATAGTTGAGCATTTTTAGGATATTATTCAATTCAAATTAGTTTCTTCAAATTACAGGAGATGGAGGAGGTAGATTATACATTTTTTACTTGGCTTAATAACTTTATTTTTGTGTCCAGTTAGTGCAATTTATTTACATTTAGTAGCAAGTAGCAGTAGCTAGCTAGCTACCAGCTCAAGCATGCAGTTTCCGCTGCCAGAATGGCAGAATGGCCAACGCTACCAAAAATGTTGTGGATTTTTGTTGGAGAACCCCTTTCATTCTCTGGGGTACATGGAAAAGGGGCGAATTAAAACCGAGGGTTGATCTCTGAGATTAATTTCATGAAGAAGGATGAAAAGGTGAGGGGGTTCAATACCAATTGATATCAAAAGTATAGCTAGTTAACAGAGAGTCTTTCATCAAGCCGCTTGTACTGCTGGCCTTGCCTGCTTTTTGGAAAGTCTGATCCTTGGGCGAAAGGGGGGTACAGTGACCTGAAGAACATTGATCGTTCAGCTAAACAGCATAACAAAAGCAGGAAACAAAAATGCCCACATCAAATTCAAGCTTCTGGGAAAAGCTGCATCGATCATTTAATGGACGAAGGTCTGCGTATTCAAACTGTGCAACATGAGAAAGTAGGAAGAAACAGGGATGTTCTCAAGCGGCTTATCAACATCATTGCATTTTCCGGCATGTAAGAATTGGCTTTTAGAGGACACGACGAGAGGGAAAGTTCCACTAACAAGGGCAACTACAAGGAGCTTGCAGAGGTAATTGCACATTATGATGCTTTACGTGCTGAACATGTGGAATTTTGACTGCCTTTTCTGGGATGTCGAAATTAATTCAGAAGGATTTGATAGCTTCCATCACATCATCCGTTAAAAGTGAGATTAAAGAGAGGGGTTGACCCTGCAATTGTTTTCACGTGCGCTCAAGTAGGCTTTCCACTTTCCTTCTGTATTCATTTAGCAAAGGTGATAACAAAAAAATCACTCCAGACAGACACAAGCAAAAACTCATTACATAAATAAGCATTTCACTGTTGTATTTGGCGCATGTGACAAATAAAATTTGAAATGTTGCAGCAGCCTAGGCTACACCTAAATGTTACATTCTACATTTTAGTCATTTAGCAGACGCTCTTATCCAGAGCGACTTACAGTAGTGAATGCATCCATTTCATACGTTTTTTTCCCCCCGTACTGGTCCCCAATGGGAATTGAACCCACAACCCTGGCGTTGCAAACATCATGCTCTACCAACTGAGCCACACGGGACCCATTAGAGATTGGACATGCTGTATGGGATGAAAACGAGACAATTTTTTCAGTCTGATCAACTGTAGTCGACTAATAAGAGCATCTGCATCCAGCCTATGCGTCCTGTCCATCTGGTCAGGGTAAACTAATTGGTAGCGTTATGTACAGTTGAAGTCGTAAGTTTACATACACCTTAGCAAAATACATTTAAACTCAGTTTTTCACAATTCCTGACATTTAATCCTGGTAAAAATTCCCTGTTTTAGGTCAGTTAGGATCACCACTTTATTTTAAGAATGTGAAATGGAAGAATAATAGTAGAAATAATTATTTATTTCGGCTTTTATTTCTTTCATCACATTCCCAGTGGGTCAGAAGTTTACATACACTCAATTAGTATTTAGTAGCATTGCCTTTAAATTGTTTAACTTGGGTCAAACGTATCGGGTAGCCTTCCACAAGCTTCCCACAATAAGTTGGGTGAATTTTGGCCCATTCCTCCTGACAGAGCTGGTGGAACGGAGTCAGGTTTGTAGGCCTCCTTGCTCGCACACGCTTTTTCAATTCTGCCCACAAATTTTCTATGGGATTGAGGTCAGGGCTTTGTGATGGCCACTCCAATACCTTGACTTTGTTCTTCGGCTTGCAAGCCTCCTACTTTTTCCTCCAAACATAATGGTGGTCATTATGGCCAAACAGTTCTATTTTTGTTTCATCAGACCAGAGGACATTTCTCCAAAAAGTACGATCTTTGTCCCCATGTGCAGTTGCAAACCGTAGTCTGGCTTTTTTATGGCGGTTTTGGAGCAGTGGCTTCTTCCTTGCTGAGCAGCCTTTCAGGTTATGTCGATATAGGACTTGTTTTACTGTGGATATAGATGCTTTTGTACCTGTTTCCTCCAGCATCTTCACAAGGTCCTTTGCTGTTGTTCTGGGATTGATTTGCACTTTCTGCACCAAAGTACGTTCATCTCTAGGAGACAAACGCGTCTCCTTCCTGAGCAGTATGACGGCTGCATGGTCACATGGTGTTTATACTTGCGTACTATTGTTTGTACAGATGAACGTGGTACCTTCAGGTGTTTGGAAATTGATCCCAAGGATGAACCAGACTTGTGGAGGTACGCAATTCTTTTTTCTGAGGTCTTGGCTGATTTCTTTTGATTTTCCCATGATGTCAAGCAAGGAAGCACTGAGTTTGAAGGTAGACCTTGAAATACATCCACAGGTACACCTTCAAATGATGTCAATTAGCCTATCAGAAGCTTCTAAAGCCATGACATAATTTCCTGTAATTTTCCAAGCGGTTTAAAGGCACAGTCAACTTAGTGTATGTAAACTTCTGACCCACTAGAATTGTGATACAGTGAATTATAAGTGAAATAATCTGTCTGTATGTCACGCCCTGACCGTAGAGAGCCATGTTTTTTCTCTATTTGGTTAGGTCAGGGTGTGGGGTGGGCATTCTATGCATTCTATTTCTTTGTTTTGGCTGAGTATGGTTTCCAATCAGAGGCAGTTGTCTCTGATTGGGAATCATACTTAGGCAGCCTTTTCCCACCTGTGTTTGTGGGTAGTTGTTATCTGTTTTGTATTTTGTACCTGACGGAACTGTTGGCTTTTCGTTTTGTTATTTATGTTTGTGTGTTTTCTTTGTTTAATAAATCATGAGCACTTACCACGCTGCGCTTTGGTCCACTTCTTCCGACGAACGCCGTTACACTGTAAACAATTGTTGAAAAAATTACTTGTGTCATGCACAAAGTAGATGTCCTAACCGACTTGCCAAAACTATAGTTTGTTAACAAGAAACTTGTGGAGTGGTTGAAAAACGAGTTTTAATGACTCCAACCTAAGTGCTTGTAAACTTCTGACTTCATCTGTATTTATAGTCCATTTGTTTGTCAGGAGAAAATGTGAATGTGACCATATTAGGTTAATATTTTAACTTGGGCTGGATAGGCTGCCTTTATTTTCTCTATCCAAAATGATTAACTGGAATGAATCAATCAACATAATAGTGACGACAGATGTGAGTTAATGTTTTATTAGGCCTACAGTTGCATGGGCCTGCATTATGCAAACATGCATAAAGCAAGCTCAGCCCTGTGAGTGCTATTGTCTATCAGTTGTTGTCTCTATGTCTAGGTAGAGGAAATCCCCCTCTTAATCTAGTCTAAATATAATTCATATGAACAAGTATAAGGTTGCTGCAGTTTGACAGGGTCTTCATCCCCCCCAGGGCCAGGAGTTTTTTAAAACAATGTGACCTAATAAACTGGTCCCAGCATAGCCCATATTAAATATTTTTACAACTGATTAATCACGGTTATACCTTACAGGGTCCAGAGTTTTCCTGGTTAGGTTAACAGATAAGGAAAAACAAAAAATTGCCCCACCTCTCTGGGACCTATGGTGCCACCATTCTGCTTGCAGTTGTCAGTTATAGTCAGATATGTGGATGATCAGGGCTTTATTCAGGAACTTTTCTTGGCCTACTTTTTTATGGTAAGTGGACGAGGCGCACAGTCTGTTTTTGACTTTGTGAATTCTGAGATGTCTGAGTTTAACTTCATGGAGAAACTCGTTGCCCAAACATATGATGGCTGTGCTGTAATGGAATGTATCTGCTATTTGTATTTACAGTCCCCTCCTGTTCCCTGATTAAGAGGTGATGACCCCTCCACTCCACTACCATTGTACTCTCTCCTGACATGAACTGAAGCCACGTCTCATGTGCCCCACTCATCCACTGGCACATGAAATGTTTCTTCTCCAAGCGCTGTGAGTACCCATATAAATTCTCTCATATTACTGTATGTAGTCAATCACACACACAAATACAATCACATTATTACACATCAATAATTTTACTCCTTGCTTGGACTAACTCGCTCTTTTGTCTAACTGTGTAGCGTATTGTGTTATTTTGTTGTTGTCTTCCCAGTCAAATCCTGTCCTGCCCCTAGTGGAAGAGTTGAGCTCTTCTCCAACACCTCAACCCCTGTCCTGAAGTCAAACCTCTGAACACCTCAACTCATGCCTCATACCCTCATTCAATCCCTGCTGTGATCCCTTCCCAACACTATGTAAGTAGCCCTCTCAATTTCATTAAAATATGATGATTTTTGAAACACGCTTTGTCGTCTACGTGCGTTCTGCGCCTATACTGTGGGTCTCCCATCCTCCTCAATTTTTCAAGTCACCAGCCTCCACTGGTAGACACGTGCATGTCCTGTACTGTAGGCATCATCTCACTGTTAGGTAACTAAGGCGTGTAAAGACATGCTTTTCTCAACACGGGCAATGCTTCATCCCATGTGCCACAGTCATGAAGCATTTTCTTTGTGGTCAAATGCAGGTATGCAGCCTTTCCAAGTTTCTGCATCATGGCAAAAGAGTGGAATTGTTTTGACAAGAATGTATGGAGTGAGTTTCAGCCCGATTCACACGCCAGACAGCTTTGAGTTTAGGGGTAATCATAATAAGGTGTGATAACTTTACAATGTCTTTGTACTGTAAACATACCAGTGTCTGTGTGAGTGAAGGGTTTTGACTGAGATTCTCTCTGGAAATACATCAGGGTTCATTCCTCAAAGGAAGTACTTCTATCAAAGACCAAAGGGACAAGGGGAGGGCCACAAGGCCCTAAAAGTTTATGGCCCTCACAAATAGTCTGCTGGGTCAAAGTCACTGACATTTGGAGAGCATGTGGCCATGACATTGTTGCTTGTGTTTATATATATACCATTAAATAATCGTTCAATTAATCATTATAAAACAGGGGAAACTGTCAGAAATCTAAATGATTGAAAAACTATTAGGGATAGAAGATACTACTAAGAAGAACGATCACTGAAGTGTTAAGAACTATTCCAGGACTGATGATCTACCACAGATATGCACCATAATCTTGAGCAGCAACTGAATTCGATCCATCCCATACAAAGGTGAATGGGTACACCTTCCATTTACATTGGCCCTGATAGTCATTTGATGAATGATGCTTGATTAATCTATCGCTCAATGTGATAGATTAATGTCTTCATGTCTTCATATTACTCACCCATAAACCAGATCTCTGAGAGATCCATCACCAACACTGCTCTGAGAAATGAGAACCAGAGAAGGACCAGCCACTGAACAAATACTGTAGGGGGCAGAGAGAGCATCAGAACAACAGCAGTGGGGCAGATGTGGAGGCTGGACAGTAGCCAATACAAGCTCACTATACTGTCCTATTCATCCCTTCATCTCCACACAGCCAAACAGGGAGAGAGCTGGGGAGAGACCAAAATGGAAAGAGGGATCAGATAGATGGGGTAGAGAGAGAGAGAGAGAGAGAGAGAGAGGAAGAGGAAGAGGAAGAGGAAGAGAAAAGAGGGGAGGGATAGAGGGATCAGAGAGGGTAGAGAGAGAGAGAGAGAGAGAGAGAGAGAGAGAGAGAGAGAGAGAGAAGAGGGGAGGGATAGAGGGATAAGAGAGGGTAGAGAGAGAGAGAAAGAGGGGAGGGATAGCGGGATCAGAGGAGAGAGAGAGAGAGAGAGAGAGAGAGAGAGAGAGAGAGAGAGAGGAGGGATAGGGGGATCAGAGACGGTAGAGGGAGAGAGATACATTGAGGGGTTACTAAAGATTCCCTGTTTCTTCATCCCAGAACATTCTCCTAAGCTCACAGCTTCATGCAGTTGTGACTGCTTATTCACAGATCAGTCCATAATACTACAACCTATGCTGAGAAAGTGAAGCTCATGAAATGAGGAATGATTCTATTATACAAACATCTTTCTTCCAGAATGTACCACCTTGAATAGACTATTATCTTTTGACATTTTAGTGGAAACAAGAACTTGCTCTTCAAACCTTCCATAACAATCTATATTTAACAAACTCGCAGATGGTTGGAATAAGATCCAGCTTGAGGATCCTTTTTTTCTGTGTGAGGAAGAAGTCGAGATGTGCCATTTTCCAAGAGTTCCATGTGAGATGAGACATTGACTTTTGACAGGTGTTTGTTTGAATATCAAACAGACCGATGGAGGCCTACAGATGGCCAACAGATTGCATTCCAGACTGGGCCTTCATTCTAGGACTGGCCAGTGGGGGAGCAGAGAGAGTAGTCTCGCCTCGATGGCTCTCTGGGGCTCTGGACTTAAAAACCTCTCATCATCACCATCATCCTAAGACAAAGGCTGTGTCAGGCACCAGAGACCATGTTTTTCCATCAGCGCTGAGCAGGGATCAGGTTAGTGTCCATCATACGGTACCTACTGTACCTCCACCTCTAGCACTGCTCCGCTGGACGTCTAGCTGCAAAGGGTTGCCTGGAAACCTGGAGACTGTTGATGACCGCTGATTGTTTTCAAATGGAAACAAGGCATTGCGAAAATATGTAGTTTATTTCCTTAGGAAAGAGACGGATTGTGTCATAAACTTGGATTGTGTCCTAAAATTATAATCAAGAAAGCGTATATGTGAGGTTGGAGTATAACTGACTACCATCATGACAGCAGACGATACAAAATAAACCAGACTTCAGAAATAATTCAGTCCGACAATGACTTGTCCTATAATGCCACATAACAGAACAGAGATAAGATGTATTAAGTACTGTTGTTATTTCTTTAATGGAGGGACTATCATCCAGAGTATAGCTTTCCTTTGAACGATGCTAACCTAACTCCGACCCAGCTTGACCTCTGACCTGTGGCTTTGAGCTTTATCTGACCAAATTATCTGACCAGTTGGTCCAGAGAAAGTGCCCTCAGCTCGAAACGCTTCTCTGTTTTATCTCTGTTGTTGTGTGGTATTAGGTAACCAAACACTAAATCACCAGCTTGTTAGCATTTGATAACAACAAAGCTAAAGAAGGGTTTTTGTTTCAGGTGTTTGGTATTGCAGTTTATTTTAATTGGGACTGTTATGGGTAAACATCAAAGACTTACAGTCAAGTAAATTAATCTATGCATTATTTCTAGGATATTAAAATAAAGAAACAAAACATTCTAGGGGATCATGATCTAGGTATCATTAGTGAGGAAAGTGTTAAAGGGAAATTTCAGTCAAAAACGCATCATCGTGATTATGTGGCCGGTGACACTGGTTTTTGAAAATCCAATATCTTGAAAACTTCACTGCTGACATGCAAAACATTATTGGACTGTATCAACAGTGGACTAATGAAAAAAATACCAAAATATAGGTTGAGTGAAATATACCTTTAACACCTGGGGAGAGGAGAGATATAGTGCTCCTATATGTGTCTAAATGTTCCACAGCCCAGGCTCTGGCCAGCTGGCTGGTTGGCTGGCTGTCTGTCTAGAGAGGTGCAGCCCAGTCCGGTGAGTCATTGGGTAGTGGGCGCAGGCTGCCAGCAGGTCCATGTGGCGTGATAGTGTGGCAGGCAGTGGACCTAGGGAGTGGGTGAGGCCTGAACACACATCCAGACACTGGCCAGCACAGCAGACGGCCCATGAGAGAGCACAGCCAATGTCAACAGGCCCAGGCCACAACCTCAAGCCCCTGGGCCCTAGCCCACGCTCCCATCACCTCAGCCCAAGACAGATACAGCCAACACCGGGAGTGAGCTCTGCACAGTGGGGTCTGTATCGAGGATACAGCAGAGGCAAGGTGCATGCTGCTTCTGTGGGGAGGCAGAGAAAACACTGGGCAGGACACTAACTCTCATGGGTCTCTGGGTAAGAGTAGTCTTGAAAGCCAGACTCTTTCAAATAGAGAAGCTTTAAGAGAAGTTGAATCTGAATTTGCATGCATAGCTTAAGCTAAGCATAGTGCATGCCCTCTGTGTCAGAAACTCTTTGAGGAACTGAACAAGCAGAATAAATGCGAAAAGGGAAAATAAATCCCCCCTCGGTTCCATTTTTCGTAAGATGGAGAGAAGTTTTTGAAAGGCAATCCAAAAGCATCTGCACTCTTAAAAGTCAACACAACTTACACCAGATGTGCGTTTGGCTCCAGGGCCAAGTCTTCACCGGCAGCCAGGCTTCTCTCTTTCCCTGGGGGTGGCAGCATACATAATGGCATAACTGTTTCATGCAACAGGTAGCCTCATAGCCTTTTCCCATCGCTCCACTGGGAGGGCCAGAGGGAGGTAAGAGCTAGTCAGTCTGAGGAAATACTCTCCCTGTGAAGAACAAACCCAGAGAGAAAGACAGAGAGGAGAAAGAGAGGAGCTTCAACCCTGCAAGCTCCATTGTGACTGTCCCCTCATGCTGTTTTACAGTAACAATGACTTGCAGATTCAACTATGGACTACACCTCTCCTCCCCCACCCTCACCCCGTGCTCGACCCCAACTCCAGCTGAGGTAGAATGGAAGGTTATTTTTCTTAACCCCATTACAAGACAATAGAACTCCCAGGGAAAGGATAGGGGGCCAAATGTGTATTTTAATTCAGAAAAGATTGCCAAAGGGGATAGCCGGGCTAGGAATGCTTGACTCCCATCCCTCAAAGACCAAGGGGGGTCTTGAGGTAGTCAAGCAGAACTGTAAGGATTACTGGATTTTTACAAGGAGGCTTTTCATTTTATTCAGGAGAAGCTAAAGAAGCTTCCATGAGGTTTCCAGACTTTTTACCAGCCATGAATTGTTGTGAACTCTGACTTTACAAGGAATTATCTTTCAACATGCTGAAATGATGACTGAAATCGGAGAAACTGTTTAAATGCAACATGGAGGGGAATGTTGTTCCCCTGATGCTTCAATCTAGGGTCATGTCAGACATTGGCAAAAGTACTATCAAAATAGTTGGGTCAGCTACTTTCCTAGTTGCAAGTAAACCACAATATCCAGAATTCATAGTGATTTCAGGACGTAATACCGCCCCAAGGAGGTGTATCCAATTGATTTGAGAAATATAAAAATGTATGTGTTTGTAGCTAGCACTCTCAGCTAGAGCAGGTATTCCCAAACTGGGATACGCGCAATGCCATCGGGGGTACGCCAAATAAAAATGTGATTCACATTTTCAAACAGTCCATTTATTTTTTCCAACAGGCCTCCAGTCCACTTACCGATATCTGAACAAGAGAGACTCATAGAAATTGCAACAAGCGGTTCTGTGAAAATTGAATAAAATCAGAAGCCACTGTCAGATTTCTGGATTGGGTTGCGCTCAGATTATCCTGCATTGGCATATCATGGTATTAAGACACTGATGCCCTTTGCAACCACGTACCTATGTGAGAGTGGATTCTCGGCCCTCACTAGCATGAAAACTAAATACAGGCACAGACTGTGTGTGGAAAAGGATTTAAGACAGACTCTCTCCAATACAACCCAACATCGCAGAATTATGTGCATCCTTTCAAGCACACCCTTCTCATTAACCTGTGGTGAGTTATTCACCATTTTCAATTAACAAATAAGGTTTTATATGTAAGATGGTTAAATAAAGAGCAAAATTATTGATTATTATTATATTAGTATTTGTGCCCTGATCCTATAAGAGCTCTTTGTCACTTCCCACGAGCCGGGTTGTGACAAAAACTCACTCATTCTTATGTTTAATAAATCTATAGTGTGTGCGTGGCAGGCTTACAATGATTGCAAAAAACAACATTTGAGAGTGTGCTGACCCTGGTGCTAGAGGGGGTATGCAGCTGGAGGTGAATGTTTGAAGGGGTACGGGACTATAAAAAGTTTGGGAACCACTAAGCTAGAGGATTTCGGAACAGAACTTAAGTCTCAACTTTTGGGGTTGCCATGTAGTTGAACATTGAAAAGTGATGCTATTCCATAGATTTTTTCTGTCACTTCAAAGAGGAAGCCAACATCAGCGCAGCAGAAAAGAAGTCAAGCTGAGGTAAAGTAGCTAATGTTACCTAGCTAACTAGAGAGCTACATTTGTTTAATTAAACCAAAATCTATCTAGCTAGCTTTCATAATAGGCTGGCTAGACATTCCAAAGAATATCAATGTAATTAGCCGGCTGCTATCTGGCGATGTGATTTGTAACTTTGCAAGCTAAAGTTAGCTAACTACCGCAGAGGCTAATGTGACTAACGTTATGTGTTCTATTTAGAGTTCGATCCCATCAATATCTGCAGTGGCATCAACATCAAGCTCAGCACCAGGAACTAGTGTAAGTCACCTGGAATCGTACAAAATCTACTAAATCATTCCACGACTCCATGATGAGCAAATAAATATACTGGAGCTAGGCATAAACATGGTCTGTGTCTTGTTGTCATGGTGTGTTTTACAATGAGGCTACAACTTCTACTGTAGTTCTCTCTGTATCATGGAGCTTAGTTGATTGTTCATGCAAGGCTTGAAGTCTAAATTGGAGAAAAATAGGTATTAGTAATGAGGGGATGGTGTGGGTGACTGACTGGGTGGCTATAGTACCTTGTTTAAGTGTGTAATGATAGGGGCAAAGTGGTAAAATGTCAGCTAATGACTGACTACTGTGTGTCCTACAGACCAATCCTGCTGCTGATGACGATGACCTGGACACCAGCTTTAGTAGTACAGAGCCTGTAGACCCATTGAATGAAAGCTTTCAGCATGGAATAAGCCCAAACTCAACATCACCTGACGTGGATACAAGCCATGACAGCCAAAGGTATTTATGAAAGCACAATACTCTCTTGAGAAAACAAAATCACCAATACAGTAAACTGTCTACAAGACAAGTGCTCCTCAAACCTTTCACAACCTTGCAGTCTTGCACCCTTGGCATGGGGAGAGGGGCTGTTAGTATACTATTATAGGGGTGAATATATTTTATTTGACATACATGTTTTGTTGATAACTAGTAAATAGTAGCCTACAGCAAAATGTGTTTAAATAATTTCTAACTTAACAATTTCTGCTAGTTAGTTTTTGCTACCATGTGGGTTTTAGCTTGCTTGAGCCTGCTAACTGAGGAGTGTTAATTCACCTGTTTCCATACATGTTGCATTTTAAAACATTTATCTTACAAAGGAGTTGTTTAATCTAACTGCTTAACTATTTATCTGTACATGGAATTACTTTTTTTTACTAATTTTTTCTAATCTTTACAGGAAAATGCCACAGGCACTATCTGATGTGTGGAGACATTTCACTGCAGCTAATGTAGAAGGAAAGGCTGTGTACATTTGCAAATACTGTGCCAAATCATGTGTGAAGAATGCAACAAAGATGCAGAATCATCTGGCCAAGTGCATAAAGTTCCTTCAGCGTTCACAACAAGCAACCTCTGACAAAAGTCCCTCTACTTCTATTCTAGGTCAAATCAGACACCTTATCGATAGCAACAGCTGGAATCAGAAGTTTTTGACTCATCGGAGGAACATAGTCAGAGAAATGCTGATGAATGTCTTGCTCGAGCTGTATATGCAACTGGTTCACCTCTGATGCTCACAGGCAATGTGTATTGGAAGAAATTTCTGAATGTTATTTGCCCAGCATACACCCCTCCAACCAGACATGCTTTATCTACTAATTTGCTGGATGCAGAGTTCAACAGAAGAGTCACCTCATTTAATTAAAGTTCAATTCATAACTAAATAGTTTTTTATTTCTATTGTAAGGATTTAATAATTTGCAATTATGTCTACTTATCAAGGCACAAGGCGAGACCCAGATGCAGACACAGGAGGCAGATGGTTGGAGTCTTACAATGTTTATTAATCCAAAGGGTTAGGCAAAAGAATGGTTGTGGACAGGCAAAAAGGTCAAAACCAGATCAGAGTCCAGGAGGTACAGAGTGGCAGACAGGCTCGTGGTCAAGGCAGGCAGAATGGTCAGGCAGGCGGGTACAAAGTCCAGAAACAGGCAAGGGTCAAAACCAGGAGGACTAGAAAAAGGAGAATGCAAAAAGCGTGAAAAACGCTGGTTGACTTTGAAACATACAAGACGAACTGGCACAGAGAGACAGGAAACACAGGGATAAATACACTGGGTGACACCTGGAGGGGGTGGAGACAATAACGAGGACAGGTGAAACAGATCAGGGTGGGACACTACTTATGATAAGGTAAAAGGTTTATGTTCCTATCTCCATATGATATGGTAAATATATCCAATGCAAAAAAAATCTACATTTAAATGGTATTAATATTATTTTGCATGTATTTCTGTTAATTCCCATATATTCCTGTTATTTCCTCCACAGTTTCCACCTCTGAATATTCCCCAAAATGTGTGTGTGTGTGGGGGGGGGGGTTATGGCAATGTATGACATACAGTGCATACGGAAAGTATTCAGACCCCTTGACTTATATACACACATATATATATATATATATATATATATATATATATATACACACACTACAGCATTGTACCAGATCTTCAGTTTCTTGGCAATTTCTCGCATGGAATAGCCTTCATTTCGCAGAACAAGAGTAGACTGATGAGTTTCAGAAGAAAGTTCTTTGTTTCAGGCCATTTTGAGCCTGTAATCGAACCCACAAATGCTGATGCTCCAGATACTCAACTAGTCTAAAGAAGGCCAGTTTTATTGCTTCTTAAATCAGTACAAGAGTTTTCAGCTGTGCTAACATAATTGCAAAAGGGTTTTCTAATAATCAATTAGCCTTTTAAAATGATAAACTTGGATTAGCTAACACAACGTGCCATTGGAACACAGGAGTTGTAGTTGCTGATAATGGGCCTCTGTACGCCTATGTAGATATTCCATCAGATATAGCCGATATAGCCGTTTCCAGCTAAGATAGTCATTTACAACATGAATAATGTCTACACTGTCACGACTTCCGCCGAAGTCGGTTCCTCTCCTTGTTCGGGCGGCGCTCGGCGGCCGGTGTTGCCGGTCTTCTAGCCATCATCGATCCACTTTTCATTTTCCATTTGTTTTGTCTTGTCTTCTCACACACCTGGTATTTATTTCCCTAATTACATGTTGTGTATTTAACAATCTGTTCCCCCCCGTGTCTTTGAGCGGAATTGTTTATTGTAAGTGCATGTGCACGTTTCCTCTGGTGCACGACGGGTTTTGTACCCATTTGTTTGTTGTTCTGGTTTCCGGTGGTTTTTATTAATAAAACTGCTCCGTTGATAACCAAGTTTTGCTCTCCTGCGCCTGACTTCCCTGCCGCCAGTTACGCACTCCCTTACATATACTGTATTTCTGATCAATGTGATGTTATTTTAATCAACAGAAATTTGCTTTTCTTTCAAAAACAAGGACATTTCTAAGTGAACCCAAACTTTTGAACGGTAGTGCATGTTACAGCCTTATTCTAAAATGTATTTAAATATTTTTCCCCCTCATTAATCTCCACTCAATACCCCATAATGACAAAGCAAAAACAGTTTTTTATAAAAAAAAATTCAAAGAAATACTGAAATATGACATTAACATAAAAATTCAGACCCTTTACTGAGAACTTTGTTGAAGCACTTTTGGCAGTGATTGCAGCCTCGAGTCTTCTTGGGTATGACGCTACAAGCTTGGCACACAGGTATTTGGGGGGTTGCTCCCATTCTTCTCTGCAGATCCTCCCAAGCTCTGTCAGGTTGGATGGGGAGCATCGCTGCACAGCTATTTTCAGGTCTCTCCAGAGATGTTCGATCGGGTTCAAGGCCGGGCTCTGGCTGGACCACTCAAGGACATTCAAAGACTTGTCCCAAAGCCACTCATGCGTTGTCTTGGCTGTGTGCTTAGGGTCGTTGTCCTGTTGGAAGGTGAACCTTTGCCCTAGTCTGAGGTCCTGAGCGCTCTGGAGCAGGTTTTCATCAAGGATCTCTCTGTACTTTGCTCCGTTCATCTTTCCCTCGATCCTGACTACTCTCCAAATCACTGAAAAACATCCCCAACAGTATGATGCTGCCACCACCATGATACACCATACGGATGGTGCCAGCTTTCCTCCAGATGTGCCTCTTGGCATTTAGGCCAAAGAGTTCAATCTTGATTTCATCAGACCAGAGAATCTTGTTTTTCATTGTCTGAGAGTCCTTTATGTGCCTTTTGGCATTCTCCAGGCAGGCTGTCATGTGCCTTTTACTGAGGAGTGGCTTCTGTCTGGACACCCTACCATAAAGGCCTGATTGGTGGAGTGCTGCAGAGATGGTTGTCCTTCTGGAAGGTTCTCCCTTCTCCACAGAGGAACTCTGGAGCTCTGTCAGAGTGACCATTGGGTTCTTGGTCACCTCCCTGACCAAGGTCCTTTTCCCCCGATTGCTCACTTTGGCCGGGCGGCCAGCTCTAGGAAGGGTCTTGGTGGTTCCAAACTTCTTCCATTTAAGAATGTTGGAGGCCACTTTGTTCCTGGGGACTTTCAATGCTGCAGACATTTTTTGGTACCCTTCCCCAGATCTGTGCCTTCAACAGAATCCTGTTTCGGAACTCTAAGGACAATTCCTTCAACCTCATGGCTTGTTTTTGCTCTGACATGCATTGTCTACTATGGGACTTATATAGACAGGTGTGCCTTTCTAAATCATGTCCAATCAGTTGAATTTACTACAGGTGGACTCCAATCAAGTTGTAGAAACAACTCAAGGATGATCAATGGGAACAGGATCCACCTGAGCTCAGTTTCGAGTCTCATAATAAAGGGTCTCAATACTTGTGTAAATAAAAAAAATATATATTTTTTTTAAATATAAATTCGCAAACATTTCTTAAAACCTTCGCTTAGTCATTATGAGGTATTGTGTGTAGATTGATGAGGGAACACCATTTTTTAATACATTTTAGAATAAGGCTGTAACATAACATAATTTGGAAAAATTCAAAGGGTCTGAATACTTTACCGAATGCACTATATATACAACATAATTAAAATATACTAATAAGGCTTATAATAAATACTACAGTTTTTTAAAGGGAATACTTGAATATGGTGTGTTTGGGTGGTGCAGTGAGGTGTTCAGAGTGACTTTGGATTGTAGTTGTGGGACCTTTCACATCTCCTCTTGAGAGTCTTCAACTTCCTTGTATCCAAGCTGTCACGACACCTACGGAAGGTGGCGCCCCTCCTCGCCCGGGCGGCGCTCGGCGGTCGTCGTCGCCGGCCTACTAGCTGCCATCGATTTATGTTTCACGTTCTGTTAGTTAGGCCTAGGTTAGTTGCGCACCTGTTTTAAAAAAAAAAAAAATTAAGTTTGCACAAATCTTCATTTAACTTGTTGTAAATAACAGTAACATGCAAAACAGTAACATGCAAAACATAAACATAACAGCCAGAGGGAATCCAAAGAAATTAGAGAAAAAAAAAAAATATATTATATCAAATCAAATACAGACATATATCGAATACATTTTTTTGACATTTTGTTTTGTATACGTTTTAAAGATTCTAAGTACTGTTCCAAATCAGATAAAACAATTAAGAAAAGGGGCTTTTTCTTCAGAAATGTTGATTTGTGGATGAAAGATTTTCCTAATAAAATAAAGAGATTTATGACATACTCACGTTCAATTGTGGAATCAGTGTAGTAAAATAATATGTCAAACTTAGTAATTTCAATGGTTGTATGCAATTTGCGGCTAAGATATAGTTTTACATCAGTCCAAAACACTTCACTATATAAACAATTACAGAATAAGTGTTCAATAGATTCAGTTTCTAGTTCACAAAAACTGCATTCACTGGTAACGTCAAATATATATTTAGAAATCAAGCTATTACACGGATAGAATCTATGGATTATCTTAAAGGAGATCTCCTTTACTTTATTGGTCACCATAAATCTGTGTGGAGTGAGCCAAGCACGGCCCCAGTTTACATCAAACGATGAAGCCCAACAAAATATTGCAGAGGGAATAGACTTCCTGTAGAAAATATCCCTTATTAAACGATTGTTGAATTTCGTATCTAGTAGACCAATGCCATTTAACGTGAAATCGCTTACAATCGGAGATATTCCAAAATATGCATTATTCTGAAGTAAAGTTTTTATCCCACTAGGTATAGCTTTAATAACAGTGTCATATTCCTTGCTTGAAACCTCAAAGTTGTATATTTCCATAAATTCTCTCCGTGTAAATAGATTCCCACTGTTATTAACCAATTGGCTGACAAGAACAATGTTTTTCGAGAACCATTATGGTTAAATAACATCTTATTTCTATGTAATATTGACCCATTGTTCCAAATAAAACATTTATGAGGTGAAAAGTTGTGTTTATACAACAAAGCCCAGCACATTAAAGCCTGCTTGTGAAAAACCGCCAGTTTCACAGGAATTTTACCCACAATATATGGACATTGTAGTAAAAAATTAAGCCCTCCGAACTTCTGAAAAACAAAATGAGGTATAATATTCCAGAAACTATGAGGATTTTTTATGTACCTTTTAATCCAGTTGACCATTGATATCTGATTGAAGAGAGTGAAACATTTAGACCGCCATCACAAACCCTGTTGGTGATAACATCTCTTTTTATCTTATGTGGCTTGTTTTTCCATATGAAGTTGTACAAAAGCCTATCTAAGGTACAGCAAGTGGATTTGGGAATGTCAATAGATGAAAAAAGATAGGATGCACGAGATAGCCCCTCAGCTTTGGATAAAAGCACCCTTCCTTGAAGACTTAAATCCCTCCCTAACCATGAGGAGAATTTGTTTTTGACAGATTCAGTTACAGGGTTCAAATTAAGATCATTCATAGCCTTAAGATTTTTGGTGATCTTTACACCGAGGTAGGTTACAGTATCTTTTTCAGAGATGTTACAATCTGCTGGGTTGACAGCTCCTTTCAAAACAAACAACTCACATTTGGAAAGATATAAAGTCGAGCCGGAGATTTTGGAGAACTGCTTCACGATATCCAATGCTAATCTAGCTTGAGATACATTTTTCAAAAAAAGTGAGGTGTCATCCGCCAGTTGGGATATCTTGATCTCTCTGGACTGGAATGTAATGCCTTCAAATGGACTTTTATGAACTAATGAGCATAACATTTGAGAAACTAACAAAAATAAAAAAGGTGAAATTGGACAACCTTGTCGTATTCCTTTGTAAATGTTAAATCTTGAGGATGTTCCATGACAGAGTTTGATACAGCTATTGCCACCATTATACAGAGTTTTAATAGCATCAACAAAGAAACGACCAAATTTAAAATGCTTAAGACAATCAAAGATAAAATTGTGACTTACTGTATCAAATGCTTTCTGAAAATCAAAAAATAGGATAACAGGGAAGTCATCTAATAGATCACGATACTCAACCAAGTCTAATATCAGCCTCAGATTATTAGATATATGGCGCCCTTTCATAAACCCTGATTGACATTCATCAATCAGATCATTTAAGCAAGACTTTAACCTTTTTGCAAAGATTAAGGCTATAATTTTGTAGTCGTTATTTAGGAGAGTGATTGGACGCCAATTATCAATACTTAGGAGATCCTTGTATGGTTTAGGTATAAGAGTAATAACCCCTTGCTTCAGAGAGGCAGGTAGTTCTCCCTTCTTTATAGCCTCCTTAAAGGTTTCAAGTAAAAAAGGTGCTATTTCTTCAAAGAAGGTTTTGTAAAATTCAGAGGTTAATCCATCACAACCTGGAGAGTTGTTCTTTTTTAACTGAGCAACCCCATACTGGATGTCCATAATGGATAAATCTTGGCAACAAGACTGATTGAGTTCTTCACTAATCGAATTAACATTCTCTATAGAATCAAGGAGATCCTTAGAGTCACTCAAATTGTTATCTAAGGAGTAAAGATTCTCATAAAATTTAGTGGTAAATTCTGATAACAACTCTCTATCCTCAGTGGTAACCCCATTAATCTTAAGTTTCCGAAGTGTGTTGAGTTCCCCTCTCCTCTTCTCCAAATTAAAAAAGTATCTACTGTTCTTTTCACCTTTTTCAAGCCATTGTTTTCTAGATCTTATGAAAGCTCCTCTAGCCTTTTCCTCATACAATGTATCTAGTTGATTCTGTAAATCATTCAATTTAGCTTTCTCATTAAGATCAAGATGCTCAATCTCTGTGATATCGGCAATTGTTTTAGAGAGTTCAGCTACCTCCCATCTCCTTCTTAAAGCAAGCCGTTTTCCATAAGTAATACAGGCTGAGCGGATTTTAAATTTCAGCAGTTCCCAATATTTCCCATATTCTGCATTAGATGTAGCTAAACTCCAGTAAACAGAAATTAGATTCGTAATCACATTTTTTAAATCATCATGCAATAACAATGAGTTATTTAATTTCCAGTAACCACCAGAGTATTTCTTACCATCATTACTGCATATTCTTACAGTCAACCATATGACTTTATGATCCGTCAGGACTGCAGGCAGTATTTTTACCTCTACAGTGTTGGGCTCAAGACTAGAGGTTATCACCCACAAATCAATTCTTGATTGTAAGGAACGATCTCTATTACTCCATGTGTATTGTATCTCTCCAGGGTTTTTTACTCTCCATATGTCAATTAAGTCCAGGCTTTGGCAGAAATTCACCAACTTGTTCACACCAAAGTTAGGTCTATGAGGCAATCTATCAGTCTCATTAAAATAAACCATATTAAAATCTCCACCAACTATTATCTGACTGGATGGATATTTTCTCAGAAGATTTTTAAGAATTTCTTCAATTTCCTCTAGAAGTAAGTTATTTGGAGGACTAGAACAGTATCCATATACATTACACAACACAAATAATCTGTCCATGTGGTTGATGACCGCTACTAGCCAATGTCCATTGGAGTCCATTTGAGTAAACAAAAATTTCCCTTTGAAATTGTGTGCTAAAATTGCAACCCCAGCTGAATAATTTGTCCCGTGGGCCAAAAAAATGTCACTGCCCCACTGATTTTTCCAATAATTATAGTCCTCTTTGCATGAATGTGTTTCTTGAACGAATACAAGATCTGCGTTGCAGTCCTTACAAAACAAAAAAAAAGCTTTTCTCTTCAACAGGTTACGTATCCCCCTGGCATTGATTGACATAAACTTCAAGTCCATATCTATAGAATAGAAAGAAAAATCCTATGCAATCTCAACTTTACCCTCTCTATAAAAAGTTGCTTCATCACTTGTAAAATAGTAACACCATGTTTCAAAAGTTCAACGTTCAGTTTGCAGTGGGGAAGGAACTACCTTGTAAACCTACCGACAGAACAAATCACCCCGGTCGTATTTCTTTACCGTTGGCGAAAAAGGCTCTGATTCCCCTGTAGTATCCACCCTTTCCTTGATTTCGGGCCTGTTGTACGAGAGGCCACAATTTTGCCTTTGCTGCCTTGTCTGCTGCAGTCAAGTCCTCACCGAATCTAAGTTTTCTTTCTTTCAGTAAGGCGCTTTCCTTTGCTTTCTTCCAAACTGCATCTCTCACTGTGCGAAAAGCAAACTGGATGATGATTGATCGGCTGACGATGGCATCTTGTTTCTTCCCAATACGATGAGCGACATCCACAGCCATATCCATATATCCATCGGGAAAGTCCGGTGCCACACGGTTACAGATGTCTCTTACTAAGCGCTTCACATTCTCATCCTGGTCCTCGGGGACACCGTAAAGCCGTAGCCCCCACCTTCTCCGGTATCGCTCTGCTTCCGATAAACGCTCTTGCATGTCTGCGATGGTCTTCTCCTGAGCAGTGCATTTCTCAGACGTAGCAGTGTTTGCAAGTTTAAGCTCTTCGATACTCTTGTATGCATGATTCAGAGAGGTCTCGAGGTCAACTATTTTTGATGTGTTTTCACGTATCATTTTCTCCAGACCATCGGCTCTTTCGTTTATCTTTGCAGAGACAGCATCGATTATGTTGATCTGTAGTTCGCGCAAAGACAATTCTTTCTGTGTCTTTTTGGGTGTAGGACTATTGACTGCATTTTCAGAATCAACCGAATGTCCAGAATCCTCCATTTCTTCTCCTGAGGAGTCAGGTGGTGGTTTTTCTCCACCGTATGAGTGCTCAGCTAGCAACTGCCTTCTCCTCCCTTTGTTCTTTCGCACATTTTTTCCTTCCATTTCTCAAAGTTTTGAATCAAATTATCGGTCAACTAAGCATTGTTCTCTATTGTGTTTACTATAAGCCAAGTTCCGTTACATTTAAGTAAGTTTGAAAGGGATAAAAGTTAAGGTTACTCGGAGCAAACTGAAATCTCGTCTGCACTCGCCGCCATCTTCTCGGTCACCCACCTGTTTTGTGTTAGTTGTTAGTGGGGAGGGGTATTTAGGCTAGTTAGTTAGGTTTGTTGTTTGTTTGTCAGGGTGTGTTTCATGTGGTTCTGTATATTGTGGAGTTACGCTATTCCTTTTGGGCTGCGTCCCTGGTTACGTTCTTTTAAGGGTGGTGCGTTACTTTTGCACACCTTGCACTCCATACCTTGCATATTTTCCGTGTGGATATTTTTATTAAATTCATTAACAGAATCTTTCTGTCTCCTGCGCCTGACTCTTTGGAATCCACAAGCCACCCGTTGTGACACAAGCGCTATTGTCTGTGAGAGAAAAACGAAAACGCTATTAGATGGAAAATTGTTGTGGACTATCTGTATTCTTACTTAATGGTGCGGAATATGAGACATCACACAGACACATGTTAGCTAGCAAGCTACAACACACAGGTATAGTTACTAGAGCAATATGAGGCATGAAGCCAACGTAATTCCTTTACTGTCCACCATCATCATCAAACCAGTTTTGCTCCTCATGAGAGGCACTGAGTCTAGCTAGGTTAGTTAGCTACCTACAGTAGCTATAACAGACTACAGTACATTTTAGGTCTATGAAACACAGCTAGCTAGCTAAACTTGGATAGTAATGGTACTAGCAGGCCTCGTTATGGTGGAATTGATCGCCAAATTTTACTGTACTGAAGAACACTGCCTTGTGTAAAAAGTGAGGTTATATTTCTAGCTAGCTACCAACAGCAAAACAACTTACTCGTTTGTCATTTGCCCTTCTGAGTCCTGGTCCAGCTAGTATAAGCTGACACTGCTGCTTGCTGGTCTTGCAATTATTTTTCTTGCTGTCTCAACTCCTCTTCAGTCTATTCCGGCTCAAATAAATAGGGATGTATGTTCCTAAGTAAATAAAACATCATAAAATGTTGTCGTTGTCCAGCTCTTCTTGGAAAGAGGAATCATCAGAAGCAGCCACTGTAGCTAATTATTTAGCAGTCTCGGATGGACAGTGCAATATAGCTCCGTGCTATTGTGATCTTGCAATCTGTGAAACACAAAGGCCACAATAATTGCTACAAAACATGACTCCATAAATGTTTAAATCAGACAGCAGGCTCAATCAACCAATGGTGTCATTGGTTGAACTCTCCCAGCGCGATATAGTGCATAATTATGTCTGAAACACCTTCTCATCAATCAGAATGATGTAGGGAGACTGGAAAAACACCCCAAATAGTGTCTAGCGGTGAAGTTTCCCTTTAAGTCACAGGTTTGTATGGGGAATTCATTTTGTTGTCTTTTAACTGGAATTCAAGGTGAGGAAAGATCCTTAAACAAACATAAACGTGGAACAAAGGAGTGAAGGGGGAAACTGTGCTGAAAGAATGTGTGGCTCTTCTTTCTACTGCTAGTGTGCTCACGGCACCTCCTGTCAGGGAAGAAAAAACCCAGGAAGAAAGAAACTGGGGAAATGCAAAACAAAGCTATCCTCCCCTAGTCTCCCCTGGTCTGGCGAGTGATTGATTATGGCCTGTCTGCTTCTCTGCTCTTTACTATTTACTGACTGTCTTTTAGCAAAGTCTACTAAGATTGACTTAATATGAGCTATTGGAGTTGAAGGATAGGAGTTTTGCACAAGTGGATAAAAGTTTTTTTCCTATATTGTCTAATTGTAGACTAAGAAATTAAAAGTTTCATTCCAAAACTCTATATATCCATTTTCTTAAATGTTGGTAAACTATCTTTTGTTGTTAAAATAAATGATGAAAGAGATTGGTATGTTTTTTCACTATCTAATCATGGCATGGTGTTGTTCAATGACAGATGTATTATTTCTTTAAAATCTTTAGCAAAATGCTATATATCCGCCTCACTCTTAGAGAAATAAGTAGTACTGCTAGGTTTTACACAGTATTATGTAACAAATAACTCAATTTTTTATAAAGAAATGTATAAATTATGCATTTGTGACATCAATATATATACAGTTGAAGTTGGAAGTTTACATACACTTAGGTTGGAGTAATTAAAAGTTGTTTTTCAACCACTCCACAAATTTCTTGTTAACAAACTATAGTTTTGACAAGTCGGTTAGGACATCTACTTTGTGCATGACAAGTAATTTTTCCAACAATTGTTTACAGACAGATTA
This sequence comes from Salmo trutta, assembly GCF_901001165.1. NCBI lineage: Eukaryota > Metazoa > Chordata > Actinopteri > Salmoniformes > Salmonidae > Salmo > Salmo trutta. The sequence goes on from NC_042978.1 coordinate 16,937,206, forward strand.
TTTCACCTGCAATTCACTGTATCACAATTCCAGTGGGTCAAAAGTTTACATACACTAAGTTGACTGTGCCTTTAAACAGCTTGGAAAATTCCAGAAAATTATGTCATGGCTTTAGAAGCTTCTGATAGGCTTATTGACATAATTTGAGTCAATTGGAGGTGTACCTGTGGATGTATTTCAAGGCCTACCTTCAAACTCAGTGCCTCTTTACTTGACAACATGGGAAAATCAAAAGAAATCAGCCAAGACCTCAGAAAAAAAATTGTAGACCTCCACAAGTCTGGTTCATCCTTGGGCGCAATTTCCAAACACCTGAAGGTACCACGTTCATCTGTACAAACAATAGTACGCAAGTATAAATACCATGGGATTACACAACCGTCATACCGCTCAGGAAGAAGACGCGTTCTGTCTCCTTGAGATTAACGTACTTTGGTGAGAAAAGTGCAAATCAATCCCACAACAACAGCAAAGGACCTTGTGAAGATGCTGGAGGAAACAGGTACAAAAAGATTTATATCAACATAACCTGAAAGGCCGCTCAGCTCCAAAACTGCCATAAAAAAGCCAGACTACGGTTTGCAACTGCACATGGGGACAAAGATCGTACTTTTTGGAGGAATGTCCTCTCGTCTGATGAAACGAAAATAGAACTGTTTGGCCATAATGACCATCATTGTGTTTGGAGGAAAAAGGGGGAGGCTTGCAAGCCGAAGAACATCATCCCAACCGGGAAGCATGAATGTGGCAGTATCATGTTGTGGGGGTGCTTTGCTGCAGGAGGGACTGGTGCACTTCACAAAATAGATGGCATCAGGAGGAAAGAAAATGATGTGGATATATTGAAGCAACATCTCAAGACATCGGTCAGGAAGTTAAAGCTTGGTCGCAAATGGGTCTTCCAAATGGACAATGACCCCAAGCATACTTCCAAAGTTGTGGCAAAACGGCTTAAGGACAACAAAGTCAAGGTATTGGAGTGGCCATCACAAAGCCCTGACCTCAATCCTACAGAAAATTTGTGGGCAGAACTGAAAAAGCGTGTGCGAGCAAGGAGGCCTACAAACCTGACTCAGTTACACCCGCTCTGTCAGGAGGAATGGGCCAAAATTCACCCAACTTATTGTGGGAAGCTTGTGGAAGGCTACCCAAAATGTTTGACCAAAGTTAAAGAATTTAAAGGCAATTATACCAAATAATAATTGAGTGTATGTAAACTTCTGACCCTCTGGGAATGTGATGAAAGAAATAAAAACTGAAATAAATCTTTATCTCTATTATTATTCTGACATTTCACATTCTTAAAATAAAGTGATGATCCTAACTGACCTAAGACAGGGGATTTCTACTAGGATTAAATGTCAGGAATTGTGATAAACTAAGTTTAAATGTATTTTGCTAAGGTGTATGTAAACTTCCGACTTCAAGTGTATATATATAAAGAGAGATCTGTACATAAAGCACTTACATTTGACATTTTAGTCATTTAGCATATGCTCTTATCCAGGGCTACTTACGTACAGTAAGTACATTCAAGATAGCTAGTTGAGACAACCACATATCACAGTCAAATACAGGATATGAACATTCCATTCCAGCTGAACAATGGATACATAGTGCTTTGCCCCACCCCTAAAAAAAAACATTTTCATACACATCTAAAATCTATTAATTAAAAATATGAGAACAGTAATATTGTACTTACACATGAAGGTACCCATAAGCAATCATTTCTGATGAAAAAACACATGTGAAACATTTGTGGAAATAGAATTTTGGAAATAAACTTTCAAATGCACAGTGTCAATGACGTAGAGAAGATCATTGCCAAAATGTCCAGAGAGAGCCCTCCCTCAGCTGTGTTGTTGTTCATTAATATATATATATATATATATATATATATATATATATATATATATATATATATATATATATATTTGATTTATTGGTAATTTTCAATCCTCCACGAACCCCATTGTTTAATTGGCGGGATTCATAAAGAAAATAAAAAAAACATTCTTTTTTCGGCCACATAGTGGGCGGTTGTAAGCTCTTTGTTTGTTCTTTTCCTTTTTTTGTTTTGCTTTCCTCTCCTCAAGCTGCAAGTCTTTAGTCAGAGCTTTGCTTTGACAGGTGAAGATCAACTAGAGCCATCGCTATTGGCAACCATGTGGGATTGGAAGGAAAGGTGGCACAGGGGTCAGCGGCAGCAGAGTTATTCTATACCTATGTAATAACACACCCAGCCCCTACGGGGTTAAAGTTCACCTACAACATACAGTACCTTCACCAAATTTCTACTAACAGAGCACTACTATCTCCAAATAAGTCTAAATGCACTCAATTGGGTTTATCTGCATGGGATGTTTTGAATTTCATCAACAGAAAATCCTGAAGTAAAGTAAATCCTCCCAGGAGAGCGTAAACTGTTTCAGCAGGCTCCCTAGTGGCGCAACGGTCTAATGCACTGCATCTTAGCGGTCTAAGGCACTGCATCTCAGTGCAAGAGGCATCACTACAGTCCCGGGTTCGAATCCAGGACGTATCACATCCGGCCGTGATTGGGAGTCCCATATGGTGGCGAACAATTGGTCCAGGGTCGTCCGGGTTTGGCCAGGGTAGGCCGTCATTGTAAATAAGAATTTGTTCTTAACTGACTTGCCTAGTTAAATAAAGGTTAAATAAAAAAAAATATTATAATAATGAAATTCCAGGTGTTCTTACCCTCAAAACGTGAAACAAATTGTGTCCGGTGTCCTGATGGATGGTCTATGAACAGTGAAACTCTGTTAACTTCTGTTGAAGTACTTAAAGACATGAAATAGTGGGAGGCAATTAAGCAATTATATTTTTAATTATGATAATGTCAATTGAGCTTGTCAAGGATGAATCATTTCAGTGGAGACAGTAAAATATACCTCACAAGGCCTTTCTCAGTGGTAAACACAGCTTTTAAAACTGTAATTAGCATGTAATGCCAAACACATGGCTTACAAGCCATCTCCTAGCCCGTACTCCCTCCTCTCTTCCACTTTCTCCTCTCTCTGTAGGACACACTTCTCAACCAGTCTGAAATCTAACCACGCTAATAGGAAGTCAAATCTGTTGGAGGCCCACAAGTAGTTAAGTACTGTTCGGTCTGTGTTTGAACACATTTTAAAGACCCAATCTGTCGTTTCAACAGCCTGACTCAAATAAAATGATAAAATAGGGTGATTATCCAATTCTGTGGTAAAAAAAAAATCCATAATTTAGTAATTTGGTTGTAGACACTGAAGTAGGTGTTTCTACTGATTCTGAGTCTCTTATGAGGATAATTTCCCTCTTCTGGAGTTCACAAAAATTAAATCCACTCCACCAAGGACGCAATGTGTCCTATTCTCACCGTAATGGGGCTTCCTCTGGCATTTGTGGGCCATTGAAGAGGACAGGGGTTAAAAACCAACAAATCCCATCTTCCTGTACATGTCCCTGCCTCCGTACCCCCCAACAACTGCCCCCCTTCCCCACCCAACCCAACCACCCACCAACCCAAAGTGTTCAAGAATTCCCCTTGAGAGACAGACACAGATAATTGGTCACAGATTTTTGTTGGCAGCGTACAAAGGGACCTCCTATTCACCCCTGTGCAGCTGTCCCATTCACATTCTCCCATCCCTGCTCCCAACGACCAGTGTCCCACCACCACCACCACCGCTTTCCCCTGCAGGCCCTCCTTGCCAGCCCGGCAGGGCTGCCCCCGTCCCAAACACAGCCCCTTTCACTGGCACAATAGAGCCATCGGGACACATCCCTCTCATGACCCTGACCCAAACCCCCTTCCTACCCCCCGAGGCTCTATTGTCTTCAATGGGACACTTGAAGCTGTTATTAGTTCCCTTTGATATGGGTAGCACTACCAATTAGGGATCCATTTGCCCTGAGAAGTGCACATATAGGATGTATAGGAACTCAATCCGTTGTCAGTGCTATCAGTACCCATCAATGATGGCCCACAGCAGTCCCACATAGATATGGTGTTATCTGGCTGGTGTTCGTAACAAGTCACTGTAGAGAGTAATATGTGATAGAGATAGGGTTGAGTTCCATGCAATTCAAATCTTCAATAGAATGTGGCCCTCACACACTGTTAATGTTAGTCAAGGCAACATGGGACAAGGAATATTCATCTATTTATTTTTTTGCTTTCGCTGTTTGCCATTCAGGGGTTTGTTAGTCAAATAACAAATCAGCCATGAAATGCATGGATAAACATTTCATAATTTGTTTTCAGGTAGGGTTACGGTACTTTTATTGTAACTTTTTCACTTCTTGTTCTGAAATTTCTGCTTGTGATAATTTTTTCAATGCCATTTTCCAGTTACAAATTGATGCACCTCCACAGTAGCTTCCTTAGAATGATCAGAAATCATCTAGAATGGCAATATCACATTTTGGAAAACCCCAGACTCAAGATCTCTGGCCACAGGAAACAGAAGTACGTAGAGCAACACATTTCAGTGAGGTCCTGTACTTTCTCGCTGCTCTACCTCATTTAATGCATCACATGTGTGCCGAGACGGTGTGTCTTACCAAGACGAAGGAACAGACTAAAACAGAGACAAGATAAGAAAAAAAGTAAGAGAGAAGAAGGAATTCTACAACAGTGGGGGGATAAAGAAAGAAAAAAGGAAGAAAAGAAAGTATATTTATAGAGAGAGAAAGACTCGGGTTTTAGGGGAAAAGGGGGAGAGCGTGATTACAATTCCAGTCACAACTTCCATCCATAGCTGTGTGCAGTGATCCTAGATTTCTTGAACAGCCAAGCTCAGCTGTCCCGAGAGACTCCTGGGAAGCCATAGGTCAACCAGCCCTTTCCTGACGCACCATATGTTAAAGGAATTCTGCACTGCATTGTGGGATACGACACCACCATCCCCCACAACTTGGTTTCCAAATTACTAACACATACATCCTAAAACCTTCCCTGCCGTTTCTGCTGTGGAGAAGTTTCCACCATCAGGACTTCATGTTTTTAGAGTGATATGAAAAGGGTGGATTCTCCTAACAAAGATATGCTATTGTTTAATCACAGAAGGTGGTAAAACTTTCCATAATAATCTTACATGCTGACTAGACCAGGCACGTGCGTGCATCTGCGTGCAACATTGGGCGCATGTTGCTTTTATCCATCCACACCAAACTCGATCAGGTTAAAATATCAAAACGAACTCTGAACCAACTATATTAATTTGGGGACATGTCGAAACACATGAAACATTCATGGACATTTAGCTAGCTAGCTAGCTTTCTGTTGCTAGCTAATTTGTTCTGGGATATGAACACTTGGTTGTTATTTTACCTGAAATGCACAAGGTCCTTTTTTTCTGGATCTTTGTAGAATTTTGACCCATTTTGCGTCACCCAAAATCGTGTGTTCTCTACCCCTACAATTAATCCACAGATAAAAGTGGAAACCTAGTTTGTTTCTAATAATCGCTCCTCCTTCAGTCTTCTTCTTCTACTGACTTTATATGGCAGTTGGCGAACAACTCTAACGTGCATTACCGCTTCCAGCTGGACTGGAGTGCGGACCTCAGTTCATCTTTCAATCACCCAGGTGGGTGTATGCTCCTAAAAACCAATGAGGAGATGGGAGATGCGGGACTTGCAACGTGTCACACGTCCAAAATAGAACCAAGTTCATGGCTACAGCTGGATGTTGTGGGCATGTCGTTGTTCCTACACTTATTGAGCCACTTCTTGTTATACCAACACCTGTGATACCAACTATACTTGCGGTGTTTCTTCATCTCGTTTCAATATTAAATGTCACAAGGCTTTGAACCTGTAAACAAAAAAAGTGCTTTACAATAAGGAAAATAACATAGGTTGTACTGCAGCAGAAGTAAATGTATTAGTTGGACACTGGTCTGTGGAGAGGGAAGATTCCTTCCCATCGTAAGCGTTTTGTATTGCTACATGTCCTCTTCCCACTTTCCTGTTTTCAGAGAAACTCTCATTAGGAAAGCTAAATAAATGCTATTAGTAATCATACTAAAGGTTTTTGCTGGTTCGGGTGGACCCGATATACCCGAGACCCGACCCGGGCCCGATCGGGTTTGGGTCTGAAATTCTAACTGTGGTTCCGGTCGGGTCGTGTTTGATTGTCATCTGGTCTCATGTCTATGTAACTGCAGCTGATAGACCTAGGTGAACCCGAATGGACCCATTCACGGCTCTGCATAGCCTATAGCATATTTATTTTACTCTAATAAGGTGAATGTATTGATTTATAGAAGGCCAATCCAACATATAAAGACCTATTTGTTAACCTGAACAACAACTTTTTTTGTCACTCGGTCCAATCGGGCCTGGTCTAGACCTAGACCTGTCAGAGAACGGGTCGGGTCTAGGTCGAGTGGTCCATTCGTGTCCGGGTCTCCATTATTATTATTTTTAATGATTGGTCCATTTGGGTCCGGGTCTGATTGTCCTCGGGTCCGGGTCTAACTTTTTGGAACGGTGAAGACCTCTAAATCATACACACCCATTACAGGCCCTAACTATCTGCATGGTTCTGCCAGAAATTGAGTAAAGAGAGAATTAATGAACAGGAGTCTCTGAAACATTTAATAAAAACCAAATTATGACTCATCTCATTATAGATATAGTATTATTCCATTTCACAAATGTGATGTTAAAGTGTTTGTGTTGCTGAGGGAATTGTTGGAACTTTATATGATAATTTGAGGGAGAAAGTGAATAGAAAATAATTATGTGCATGTTCAATCATCTATAACAATACACAATTATCTAATTGCCTACAACGTGACTATCCATTTTTGTAGTAACAAAACTCAACTAATTATTTTCTTCTTTCTCCTTCACCATAACTTTTCCTTGGGAAAAGATGAGCTTCTAACTTTTGTGTTTGAACTGACTAATGAAAGTCAACCAAAATGTAGTGCAGCAAAAAACATTGCAGATACGTCAAATCTATTTTTTCAGATATTTTGCCATTCTTAGCTCAAACAAAACAAACCTTTAAAATTCAGCGCAAACAACATCTGCAGCAGACTGAATGCCCATCCATCTATCTTTGGTGTTGAGATGCTAGTCTTTGCTGTGGCTGGGGCTTACTACTTGGTGTGGGGGAGAGGGAGCTAGATCAGCGCAGGTTGTGGTTGATGGATGTCTGTCGACCAGCTTGTGGGAAGTGAACCAGAAGGGAAACAAGCCTGAGGTGGAGGGAGGGACACGGGGTAGGTCCGGGACACGTGGTCCAGGACACGGGGCAGGAAATACCAACAAAGAGAGTCATCACGGCATATTAATATGGAAATTGTTTCACATTAAAGCATGGAAAACAGGGTTGTGATGAGGCAGACATAAGAAGAGATGGGTGGGTAAAGGCTAGCGGGTATGGGCGCACCAGGCGGGCTGCGGTCACAGCCCAGGCCCAGTGGGACTATTAAGGCTGGACAGACTGAGGGACAGACTGCAATTTTTCATGATCAACAGTTTCCCATGTGTATCAAGAATGGTCCACCACCCAAAGGACATTCAGCCAACATGACACAACCGTGTGAAACATTGGAGTCATTAGAGTCCATGCCCCGAAGAATTGAGTCTGTTCTGAGGGCAAAAGGGGAGTTCAAGGAGTTCTTAATGTTTTGTACACTCAGTGTATATGTATACACAGATACAGACACACTCACACAAACACACACACACCAGTGGAGGCGGGTGAATACAAAAATTGAGGAGGATGGGAGACCCTCTGTGGAACGCACGGAGACAACAGACCTTCGTCCATTAAATGATCGATGCATCTTTTTCCCAGAAGCTTGAATTTGATATGGGCATTTATATGATCCCATTTATATTATGCTGTTTAGCTGAACGATCAGTTCTTCAGGTCACTGTACCCCCTTTCGCCCAAGGATCAGACTTTCCAAAAAGCAGGCAAGGCCAGCAGTACAAGCGGCTTGATGAAAGACTCTCTGTTAACTAGCTATACTTTTGATATCAATTGGTATTGAACCCCCTCACCTTTTCATCCTTCTTCATGAAAATGATCTCAGGCAGAGGTCAACCATTAGTTTTAATTCGCACCTTTTCCGTTTGCCCCAGTGAATAAAGGGGTTCTTCAACAAAAATCCACAACATTTTTGGTAGCGTTGGCCAGTCTGCCATTCTGGCGATGAAAACTGCATGCTTGCACTGGTAGCTAGCTACTGCTACTTACCAAGGCACATTTGAATAAATTACACTCACTGGACACAAAAGTAAAGTTCTAAAACCAGAGGTGTGGACTCGAGTCACAAATATGGTGACTTGCAACTTAACTTTGACTTTAACACCAATGACTTGTGACTTAATTTGGACTTGAGCCTTTTGACTCGAACTGACTTGATACCCTCCCCTTGAGACCCTCTTTCTCATGGCTACCCATGTATTTCCATGGAAATATAATGTTTATTTGGAAAGTAATAAATATATATATTTTTTAAAGCATTCATCATTTGCGTAAATATAATATAGTAACTATTACTCTTGTTAAAAATATGAAATGGTATTACATTTGGTGAAGAGCACATTATGACTTGTTTGGGACTCAAAACTCAAAGTTTAGGACTTGAGACTTGACTCGGACTTGCCTGTCTTGACTTGGGACTTGACTTGGGACTTGAGTGCTAAGACTTGAAACTTACTTGTTACTTGTAAAACAATGACTTGGTCCCACCTAAAACAAAGTAAACTATGTATAATCTACCTCCTCTGTCTCCTGTAATTTGAATAAACTAATTTGAATTGAACAATATCCTAAAAATGCTCAACTATCACTTTTCACTGTCAATCTCTATCCAATAATGTCACCAACTCACCAAGCTTCTCAACACATAGAACCCACCCATAATTCTCTGCAGCACAACCCAATACAACACACTAGGTTCATTCTCTGATCCTAATCCTCTGATTGTATGGACAACATGTCAGTTCATAATGCAAAAGCTTTGATTGGTTGGAGGTCATCCTCCGGAAGTGGTCATCATTTTTTTATAATATGTTTATTATTTTCCAATAACAAATAAATAAAAAAAGACAGCGATACAAACATTGACATTCACTGTACTGTTGAATGGGATGGCCAATTTAGAGGACAAAACAATACTTAACTCACACATACACAAAATAAAACTAAATCCTATTAGGTGGTACATGTATAAGAAGACAGCATATAGTAATTACAAGCAGTGTAGTTAAGCCAAAAATAAATATTGAGTGGAGTACAGCACAGAGTAGCAGCAGATCGTCAACCCAGTTATGAAGCGGGACTAGACCATTTATCCAGTATCGGCTGCCATATTTTGTAAAACATTGGACTTCTATTGGAGGTATTGTATCAAATCTTTTCCATATGTATTACATTCCCTAAATCCCGTAACCACATTTTCAAAGGTAGGTACAGTCTCCAATTTCCGAAATTGCAATATGAGCCTTTTGGCTAATAGAGTATATAGAGAGACAGCCTTCCCCTCCTGGTTATTCCCATCAACTATAACCAAACAGAGCGATCAATGGGTCTGGGGCGAGAACTCTATCGAAGGCTTTAGGTAAGTAATCAAAATTGAGAACCCAGTAAGCGTGTAACTTAGGACATGTCCAAAACAAGTGGGTCAACGTCCCCTCATCCTGCCTGAACCTCTCACACAGTGGTGAGGTGTCTGGGAATATTTTATGCAGTTTCACTTTTGAGTAATGTGTCGGAAGTGGTCATAATTACCATAATTACCATGAAGGTCAATGGAAGGGGGTGAGGCCTACGAGGAAAACGTAAGCTAGCTGTCCTCCAGTTACACCATGGTGCTACCCCAGAGAGTGCAGTTTAATTGCAAAACAGTGTGTTTTATAACATATGAATATTAGTATGATATGTTACATTTGGTATAGTTACGTATAGTTACGTAAGACAGATGGTTACTAAAGGTTAAAACTAAAGTAGGGTAGTTGGTCGGGGTGGATGGGTTGGTGTATAATGTAAACTTCTAGCAACCCAAAGGTTGCAAGTTCGAATCTCATCATTGAGAACTTTAGCATTTTAGCTAATTAGGAACTTAACTACTTACTACTTTTTTGCTACTTTGCTTTAGAAGCTTCTGATAGGCTTATTGACATAACTTGAGTCAATTGGAAGTGTACCTGTGGATGTATTTCAAGGTCTACCTTCAAACTCAGTGCCTCTTTGCTTAACATCATGGGAAAATCAAAATAAATCAGCCAAGAACTCAGAAAAAAGCAATTTCCAAATGCCTGAAGGTACCACGTTCATCTGTACAAACACTAGAGATGAACATACTTTGGTGAGAAAAGTGCAAATCAATCCCACAACAACAGCAAAGGATCTTGTGAAGATGCTGGAGGAAACAGGTACAAAAGCATCTATATCCGCAGTAAAACAAGTCCTATATCGACATAACCTGAAAGGCCGCTCAGCAAGGAAGATGCAACTGCTCCAAAACCGCCATAAAAAAGCCAGACTACGGTTTGCAACTGCACATGGGGACAAAGATCATACTTTTTGGAGAAATGTCCTCTGGTCTGATGAAACAGAAATAGAACTGTTTGGCCATAATGACCATCGTAATGTTTGGAGGAAAAAGGGGGAGGATTGCAAGCCGAAGAACATCATCCCAACCGGGAAGCACGAATGTGGCAGTATCATGTTGTGGGGGTGCTTTGCTGCAGAAGGGACTGGTGCACTTCACAAAATAGATGGCATCAGGAGGAAAGAAAATTATGTGGATATATTGAAGCAACATCTCAAGACATCAGTCAGGAAGTTAAAGCTTGGTCGCAAATGGGTCTTCCAAATGGACAATGACCCCAAGCATACTTCCAAAGTTGTGGCAAAATGTCTTAAGGACAACAAAGTCAAGGTATTGGAGTGGCCATCACAAAGTCCTGACCTCAATCCTATAGAAAATTTGTGGGCAGACCTGAAAAAGCGTGCGCAAGCAAGGAGGCCTACAAACCCGACTCAGTTACACCAGCTCTGTCAGGAGGAATGGGCCAAAATTCACCCAACTTATTGTGGGAAGCTTGTTGAAGGCTACCGGAAATGTTTGACCCAAGTTAAACAATTTAAAGGCAATGCTACCAAATACTAATTGAGTGCATGTAAACTTCTGGCCCACTGAGAATGTGATGAAAGAAATAAAAGCTGAAATAAATCTTTATCTCTACTATTATTCTGACATTTCACATTCTTAAAATAAAGTGGTGATCCTCACTGACCTAAAACAGGGGATTTTTACATTTTTTTGTGAAAAACTGAGTTTAAATGTATAAAATGTATGTATTTTAAATGTAAAGTTTATGTAATGTATAAAATGTATGTATTTTAAATGTAAGGTGTATGTAAACTTCCGACTTTAACTGTACCTAGCTAGAATTCATAACATATCATACGTTTAGCAAAATCGGGACTAATAATACGAATTGTAATTCATAACATATCACATGAAATGGATGATGGACATCCACAAATTAATGCGTACCAGTGGAGGCTCCTCAGAGGATGAAGGAGAGGACCATCTCCTCAGTGAATTTCAGCAAGTAACATATCATACTAAATGACGTATCTCAGATTTACATACAGAATAATACGAAATTTTCTGAGACCAGGTTGACACACACCCAAACACATGCACACGCACACGCACACACATACACACACACACACACACACACACACACACACACACACACACACACACACACACACACACACACACACACACACACACACACACACACACCCATAAAATCACAGTTTTTTCCCTCCTACTTTTCAAAAATACATACCTAAGTGCATCCATTCTCACACCCACACAGATTCCTCAGAGGAAACACCATCTCCTTGCTTTACTTCAACTGCAATGCTATCCACAAGGAAGACGAAATCTTGCAGCTCTCGTCAACGTTGAATCACAAACGGCATTATTAGTTTATAACCACTTTCATAATTTAAATTTGAGGGGATAAGTTATGCGACAACATCTCCAATATCCAACAGCAATATGTATATAAAGAATACCATTGGATAAAGTAAATGGCCATTTGCTGAAAGAGCATAACTGACAATTAGGTCGGACAATGGTGTTCAAATTCGAAGGAATTCTAGTGTGAGCTGGCAATTGAAAACGGGAATTACTAATGAAATTTAGCTTTCTCAGAAAATACACGATCAGTCATGAAAACTCTACAATTGTCCTTTTCACACAAGAGCAGTTGCCTGTCAAAACGTAATCACTATTGAACGGTAATGTGATTGAAACACAGGACGACGTTGCACAAGAGAAGGTGGATGTGCTCATTTAGGATTTTGCTAACGTGATTACACAAAAGAGCAACAAAGATGTCACAATTGACAAGCTGCAATGTCCTTCACAAGTTTGACGGTTAGCATCGGGGTCAAGTGCTCTGTTCTATTACGTACTTAGAGAGCAGAATCAGTGCCTAGCTGCCTGACCCTCTTGATTGTACTACGGGATACATTTTGATCCAAAACGCTGGGCTAGGGCTTGGCTGGGGGATGGGGCTGGGGCTGGGGCTGGGCTGGGCTGGGGCTAGGGGCTGGGGCTGGGGCTGGGGACTGGGGCTGGGCTTGGGCTAGGCTGGGGGCTGGAGGCTGGGCTGGGCTGGGGCTAGGCTGGGGGATGGGGCTGGGGGATGGGGCTGGGGGCTGGGGGCTGGGCTGGGCTGGGGCTAGGCTGGGGGCTGGAGGCTGGGGCTGGAGGCTGGAGGCTGGGCTGGGCTGGGGCTAGGCTGGGGGCTGGAGGCTGGGCTGGGCTGGGGTTAGGCTGGCTTCTGGTACTGTACTTCTGCCTGTACTTTAGCAATTTACATGCACTGTGAGTATCACAGAGAAACAGAGAAAGCCCAAAGCTCACATCTGTGTTCTGCCAGGTAACCACTACCAGAGGGAGAAAACAACAGAGTTGGCCTCTCCAAATCCTGGAGCTCAGAGCAAGAGAGAGGGAATCTCTCAGGTGTACATTCTGAATTGAGACTCCCTTCCTTAGGCTAGTTCCTCTCAGACACAAGGAGCTGGGGTGGGTTAGAAGATGGGTCTGTGTTGTTTTTGCATGACAGAGCAACAGCAAGTTCAGGTTAGGAGGGCAAAAAGTTGTGGAATGTTTTTCAGCAGGGCTAGGAGAGTGGTATATGTAGCTCATATATTTGTGTATGGAGGGGGTTAGCATTCCCACCTCTCCCCCACTTTCTCCCCCGCCTCCCCTTGTCTCCCCCCACGTCTCCCCAGAGCTGACACGTTTCATGGCTGCTATAAAGAGGAGACACTGCCCTCAATTTCCTATGAAAGAGGCCTAAACAGGGTACAGGCAACAAAGGATACTTTCTTCCCCCCCCCACCTCTCTCGGCTTGGAAAATGTGATTATTATTAGGAGAGTCCAGCTCTTTTATATTTCTTGAAAATATTTATGTAGAAGGAAAAGAGAAGGGGGAAAGGTGAGAGAACATGTCTGAAATGGTCTTGTGGCCAGAGACTTCCAGGGAGTTGGGGTTTTAATTTACGAGGTGTTTGGGGAGAGATTAACTGGCTGCTTTTTCTTATTTATCTGTCTGTGTTTTCTTGTGTGTTTTTCTCTCAATATGTGTTACGTGATGGATTTAGTGTGTGTAAATGTTGTCAGAGCCAATATTTTATCTAAGTATTTTTGTCAGGGCCTTTTGAATCCATGAAAAAACACCTAAACTTAAGTCGTGAAATACATGATGGTCATGTTGCGTCTGTTTCAGTTGATGCAGTAATGCTGTGTGAGCCAGGAGGTTATTTGTCAATACAGCAGGCCTTGTCTTGCTTGTCTCTGTATAGACATACTGTATCTATCTCTCATCGCCACTTTGCCTGGGGGGGAGACAACTCTCTTTGGGGTGCCTATGTGTTTCAATTTATTGTTTTGGCTCTGAAGTTTGTATTTGTCTATCAGGAGGTATAGGGGTGAACCCTAAAATCGGACAAATTGCTGAAAATTGCCTACACGCAGTCATTCCTGTTTGGACACACTTGGCACATCTGGTTGTGATCTGGCTACAAAAGGGCCGCTGCGCAGAGCTTAGTCCTCAGACTGGTGCCACATTTTATCCCTGGCTGGGCTCGGTGCGAACGGAGATGTTCCTCTCTCCTCACCATGAGGGGGCAACGGGCGGGATGGGGGTTCGGGGGGGGGGGGGGGGGGGGGGGGTCGTGATGCTTGGCAGATGTCTTTCAGTTTAAGAGCAGCAGTAGGTTTTAATTGAGGGGAGCTGCAGAGATGAATGCAGCACCATGACAGTGCAGCCCAAAGGGCTCACAATCTGGCAACTTTAAACACAGCAGATAAAAAGATGTGGAGATACATTTCCTGTGTTTGGCATCACACACACACGGCCACATTAAAATGATTAGTACTTCAAAAGGCAGAGCAGCACTTTTGGGAATGAGCTCCTGCATGAGGTCCTACATGGCTCATCAAGCTTCTGACGCTGCAGCGGAAGATAGGTCTGGTCAATCGGCAACTCTCTGTTTAGGCAATAGATCATTTTCTATTGACTGGAGTCCAGACGTACACTACCGTTCAAAAGTTTGGGGTCACTTAGAAATGTCCTTGTTTTTGAAAGAAAAGCAATTTTTTTGTCCATTAAAATATCATCAAATTGATCAGAAATACAGTGTAGACATTGTTAATGTTTTAAATGACTATTGTAGCTGGAAATGGCTGATTTTTGATGGAATGGACACAGGCATACAGAGGCCCATTATCAGCAACCATCACTCCTGTGTTCCAATGCCACGTTGTGTTAGCTAATCCAAGTTTATCATTTAAAAGACTAATTGATCATTAGAAAACCCTTTTACAATTATGTTAGCACAGCTGAAAACTGTTGTACTGATTAAAGAAGCAATAAAACTAGCCTTCTTTAGACTAGTTGAGTATCTGGAGCATCAGCATTTGTGGGTTTGATTACAGGCTCAAAATGGCCAGATACAAAGACCTTTCTTCTGAAACTCGTCAGTCTATTCTTGTTCTGAGAAATGAAGGCTATTCCATGCGAGAAATTGCCAAGAAACTGAAGATCTGGTAGTACTCCCTTCACAGAACAGCGCAAACTGACTCTAACCAGAATAGAAAGAGGAGTGGGAGGCCCCGGTGCACAACTGAGCAAGAGGACAAGTACATTAGTGTGTCTAGTTTGAGAAACAGACGCCTCACAAGTCCTCAACTGGCAGCTTCATTAAATAGTAAGTTAAATAATAAGTTAAATAATAACTCAACTGGCAGCTTCATTAAATAGTACCCGCAAAACACCAGTCTCAACGTCAACAGTTAAGAGGCGACTCCGGGATGCTGGCCTTCTAGGCAGAGTTGCAAAGAAAAAGCCATATCTCAGACTGGCCAATAAAAATAAAAGATTAAGATGGGCAAAAGAACACAGACACTGGACAGAGGAAGATTGGAAAAAAGTGTTATGGACAGACGAACCTAAGTTTGCTGTGTTTGGATCACAAAGAACATTCGTGAGACACAGAAAAAATGAAAAGATGCTGGAGTAGTGTTTGACACCATCTGTCAAGCATTGTGGAGGCAATGTGATGGTCTGGGGGTGCTTTGGTGGTGGTAAAGTGGGAGATTTGTACAGGGTAAAAGGGATCTTAAAGAAGGAAGGCTATCACTCCATTTTGCAACACCATGCCATACCCTGTGAACGGCGCTTAATTGGAGCCAATGTCCTCCTACAACAGGACAATGACTCAAAGCACAGCTCCAAACTATGCAAGAACTATTTAGAGAAGAAGCAGTCAGCTGGTATTCTGTCTATAATGGAGCACAGTCACCGGATCTCAACCCTATTGAGCTGTTGCCGGAGCAGTTTGACCGTATGGTACGTAAGAGGTGCCCATCAAGCCAATCCAACTTGTGGGAGGTGCTTCAGGAAGCCTTGGGTGGAATCTCTTCATATTACCTCAACAAATTGACAACTAGAATGCCAAAGGTCTGCAAGGCTGTAATTGCTGCAAATGGAGGATTCTTTGACGAAAGCAAAGTTTGAAAGACACAATTATTATTTAAATTAAAAATCATTATAACCTTGTCAACGTCTTGACTTTATTTCTCATTTCATGTATGTTTTCATGGAAAACAAGGACATTTCTAAATGACACCAAACTTTTGAATGGTAGTGTATGGTTTCTCAGCTTTCGTTACTGGTATTCCCCAAAGTGTAATTAAGTCTTTGGAAAACAAATCACAAAACGTCAGAGTAAACTAATACAACAATTTAAGAAGTTCTCAAACCCATTGACCCATTTTGTAAAACTGCTGGATGAATTTCCAGTCTTCAGCTACACAGCACGTGACTGGTGGAGTAAATGCATTGAGCAGAAGTTGTTGTCCAGCTCTCCTTTTCCCTCTTCCTTCACTTCTTTTCTCTGTAGGTATATGGGGAGAGAGGTCATAGGTGAATAGTTGGGAGCGTCACACGTAGCTGAGCTGTTGGAGGCAGGAAAACTGAAAGCACAGCTGCAGACGCTGAGGTCTCAGCTTGTCAAATTGCCTCTGCCACAGTTTCCTGCCCTGCTTACTGCCAGGCCAGGGGTTACTGCTGGCCTCTTAATAGCCCCACCCCCTAGCTTAATAATCCATGATGTCACCGCAACATTACTTTTTGTTTTTGTTCATTTTTTCGACCCAACCATTGGTTCTTTCCCATTGTTTTTAAATATGAACAGGTGGAGCCAGGGATTGGGAATCCATTTGGCCAGTCTTGTCCATCCTCTACTATCACATCTGCTTCAGTTTTCACTTCCCCTTGTGTGTTTGTCCACGTGTATTTGTTTCTCCCCCCGGTTCCCCTTTGGAGGAGAGAGGCAGAGGAGTGATCAGTGGGTCTTTGATGCCGCTGGCCCCTGCCCTGGCTTTCCAGAGCACATGAGCCCAGGCAATTATGCAGTGCTTCTAGCAGACTGCTATTAGTGTGTAATGTACCAGTCTGGAAGAGGATTTGGTGGAGCTGGAAAAGGTTTGCAATTGTACATAATCTCACTCCCCAGATTGTAAACATGTGTTATCATTCAGAGTGGTACCAGGGGGTGGTGTTTGAAACAACTCTCAAAAAACAAATAAATAGTAGACATTTACTTATTGATTAAATAGTTTATTCATGTTGTTATTCTCAGTGGTAGCCACTCTCCACTCTAAACATTCACAATAAATTAAATACGTTGCATATATGACAAAAAACATTTTCGAGAAATAATTTTGAATTTTTCACTGCTTTCAACTATGTGGACAGTGGTTGTATGGCAGAGTAGGCCACCTCTGAGTACCCAGGGAGAGATGGAGAAGAGGGGAGAGGCCTAGACCCAAGTCATCAGAGCAAACCTGGAGCTCATTTATCTTGGTGATTGGCAGCTCCTCTCTGTATTCCCCGTCTGAGAAATGAGCACAGAGCACATGTGGTGGACAGGAAGAGCCAGGGTCGAGGGGGGCCAGAGAGTTGATGGTCCCTTTATCCCTGCAATCACCGCCATTAAGTAGAAGAGTCCAGGAAAAGAAGAAGAAAAATACACCGGTCCATTTGTCATACTCTTCCTGTCTATTAACCCCGGCCCAGACTGGGAGTTGCAGTAACAGAATGTCACGTGTGCTCCCTCTCCGGTCTCTAGGTCACCAGGCTGCTGGTTATGGCGCACACCTGTCACCATCGTTACACACACCTGCGTGTCATCAGACTCACCTGGACTCCATCACCTCTGTGATTACCTGCCCTATATATGTCACTCCCTTTGGTTCCTTCCCGAGGTGTCATTGACTCTGTTTCATGTCGGTGCGTTGTTTGTGTGTCGTGTTTATTGTTTTGTTTATTTATTAAAAACACTCACTCCCTGTACTTGCTTCCCGACTCTCAGCGCACTCGTTACACAGAAATACTCCACAGACTTTAAGAGTGAGTTTACAGCTGGAGAAAAATCTGTCCATTAAAATATATAGGCTGTACCAGATCCATTATAAATAGGTCTGCAACGTGGCCCATCTTTTAGGTTAGGGACAATTTATGTTTAACACTGACAAAGTGCCCTGGGCTACCAAAAAGAAGATGCCAGGAGACAGAGGGCAGAAGAAAAATAAATCACAGAGGGCCCAGTGCTATATTAAAATACAATTTTCAAAGCAGTATGGAAAACAGACAGACAGGGATGTCCTTCTTCATTGAGAATGACTGTTACTGTATCTCCCAGATGTACATGGACCGTGTTGCACAATCCACTCCTCCTGACTAACGGTTTGGGACTGTTGTGGCAGTGTGCACTAAACCAGAGCATGCAGAAATGGGGACTGGAAAACGCTGGTGCACTTAAAACAGACTTTATCCAAAGGGCCTGGATGTACAGCCATCTCCTCTGTTGTTGTCTGGTTAAAAAATAAACATGACAACAGAGCAGCGTGGGCTAAAACAGGACCTGATCTGGCAGCCATGCTTGAGAGCAACAGCCTTGTCCTGACAGAAACAGCTCGGTCCCAGGCCTTTGATTCTCCCAGGGTGTGAGTGAGTGGCACCAGGAATACTCTCTCCTCTCTCCTCTCACTGCTCCCCTGGCTCTCATTTACATTACCTAGAATATGTCCTGACAGCCAGGGGATGTTTTTGATTTGTTGAGTCCCCTGCTGAAAGAGGATGATGTTTAGAACCAAGGCCGCTGCTCTCTCCTTCTCCACACGGCGTCTGACGCACATGCCAATTTGGACACCACGTTGGGTGATGACAAGGAATTACAGAGAGCAGGACTGGGAGGTTTATGAAAGGAAGATGTATGTGTTTTTGTCTAGGAATGTCTGAAATGTATAATGAATACAAGGGCAATCCTTTACCATGGTCTATAAAGGGCTACAAGCAGCAAACTGCAATTCAAACCAAATAAAATGTGTTACACATTGCCACTTCATATGAGTGAAATTGCATGACCAGGGTATAATCCATTCAATTTCCCATTCCAGGACTACATTAGAGACAATAGCAATGCTGTTCTTAAGGCTGAGCTAGCTGACCCCCACCCCCATTCTATCAGAGCCCGCCTGACACCTGCTATGTTTAATGAGAGCAAGGGACAACTGGAGGCATGGTGTGTGTTTGTGTTTCTGTATAGATGTGTGTATGTGTGTAAGTATGTTCAACAGTGTGTGAGTGCATGTGACAGGAGGGCGGCACACACACATTGGCATGGTCCCTGCTCATTTTAACCCTCTCGCATGCCGCTCTGTCGCCAGCGGGGCTTTGTGTGGTCACATACCTCCACCATAGCAGACATGGAAAACATTCATAGACCAGTAAGGCCAAGAGATTAGATGGCTCCTCATAGGCTCTGGCTCTAATAATGCTTCAAATTCAACGGTGCCATGTTGCCGCAATTTAGCCTCTTTGTCTTTGGAAAAAATGCATGCCATGTATCACCATACTATCACACTATCATTGGTCTCTTGCACTATTTCGTTGATGGCGCCGTTTACGAGTGGGTGCATGTCTTAATGTGTGTGTGTGTGTCTGTGTGTCTGTGTGTGCGCGTTTGTGTGTGCATGTGTGTGTGTGTGTGTTTGTGTGCATGCTAGTACCAGTATGTGTGTGTGTGTGTGAAAAGAGAAAAGAGGCATGACAGGGGATTACTTGTAGAACTAGCAATGGATCAACTGAAACACAACATTGACTGAATGGCCAAAGCAGCTGTCTTTGAACAGCTGCCCGACTGAAAAGATTTGCTAGAAACAGGAAGAAAAAAAACTATGAGGATGAAGCAAACGAGGCCTGTGAGGCCTTTCACAATTTCCCAAGTTTGAAAAATGCACGCTGGATTAGGTACCTTTTACTGGACATTCATGTCGGCTTTAAGGGAGTTTCACAGGATGTTTGAATAGATGCATGTTCTATGCTACACTGTGAGTACAGAACGTACTGTAAGCATGCTACCAAACTAAAAAGCACAAATCCAAAATCTACACACATGTCCAACAACCCAAACTAATTCTGAGCAATGCAACAAACTGAATGGAACACATTGGTTTTTTCAGATATTCCATAGTGTTTGGTTGCTTGGCTTCATGGAATTTACAGGCTGGGGCGACTGCCTTGGTGGCACAGTCAGCATGGATTTCCTGTAGAATGTTAGTCAGATTGAGGCCTCTCTCTCTCCCATTCGCTCTCTCTCTCTCTCTCTCTCTCTCTCTCTCTCTCTCTCTCTCTCTCTCTCTCTCTCTCTCTCTCTCTCTCTCTGTCCCCCTCTCCCTCTGCCTGAGGCTTTCTGGCTGCTCTAGATCTCATAAATCAGCCGTAGCACAGCCCTATCCTGGAGCTACCATGCACAGACATCCTGGCAAGGTTGATCACACTCACATCACCTCGGCCTATTTGCAAGAACCAACTGATAACCAAACACATTTTATGGGGCCCCAGCACATGATCAATCTTGTCAGGGAACGCCGTTCATGTGCTTGCAGTCTGAGTCTGAACCACATAAAAGAATTGGATGAGGGTAAACGCATAAGAAGGCTTTTTCTTTGAAGGTGTTTTGATGCTGAAGTTTCAGCAAACTATGTCTGCAGGGTAAAAATGACAGAAATTAAGCTGTGGAGCTCACTTTACCCTTCATATTTGTCAAGAAAGATATTTTCCTTAATTAATTGTATGACATGATAGTATGGATCTAAGACTAGGTGCTTGCAAATCAGTGTGTGATTGTAGAAGTTGGGGGTTGGAGGTGTGAGAGAGAGAGGGAGAGAGAGAGAGAGAGAGAGAGAGAGGGAGAGAGAGAGATGAGGATAGAACATGACAACACATAGAGCTCTCATTCACTTTGCACAGCGGTCCACATGCTCTGTTAACACTAGTGCATGGTCGGTTGTCTGCCTCGCAGGCCTTTGGAGAATATGGGATGCCGTCCAAAGGCGACACATGTTGTCAAGCCAATGAATGTCTATGAGTGTGAGTGCGTGTGTGGGTGTGTACAGTATGTGTCTATGTGTGTGTGTTTGTGCATGTTTGTGTGCATGCATGTGAATGTGTTTGAATCTTTTTTCCATTCTATTGTTCTTTTTTTTCTTTTGGAAATGCCCTACCCAGATATGTAGGAATTAAAGAACATTGATCACTAGTAATCAAAGTGCCGATTCTTTTAACGGACAGCTGTTGTCATATGCTTTAATTCCCAGCTATCTCCCCCTGTATAGCAGAACGGCACTTAGTCCACCAGTTGAGGTTGCAGGGGAACGAGGGTTAACTGTCTCTGCCTGGTCCAACTGCCCATTCAGCATACAACATCGCACACATACAAATCCAAGGTAAGTTACATTTTTTCCCTCTGACATTGCTTTCCAACCAATCAATCACTGTCAGATGCTGTACTGAAAAGAAAATACTAAATGCAAACTGTTGTTCATGACATACACTGAAAATGTAATTCTGGTCAGGGTCAATATTTGGCAATTTTGTATCTTAATTCATTCCTGCCAGTACTGAATAGTAAAATATAACTAAAAGCATCAATCCTCCTATGTCCATTCGAGTCCTTCTGCCCCTCTGGCTATACCAGTAGCCGATGACAATATGTGTTGACAAAATACATGTACTACCTCTCTGCGAGAAAGGAACGCGACTGCTTAGGGGTGACTATGATGTCTCTTTATAGCGAATATAAGAAACATCTGTTAGAAGCCGAGAAAACGACAGTAATATCCATTTCCAAGCAGTGAACACTGAATTCTTTACACGATACCCAGATCCTATATCTCTAGTATTGTATTCAGTCAAGCAGCTCTGATTGGTGTGAATGTTTCCCCAAGTCTCCCAGTTTTGGGTTCCTTGCCCCACACAGAAGCATTCTTTACATGCCTCCAGAGGTAAACCTTGGTGAATAGGGATTAGTAAACTAAATTTACACACTAGTCTCTTGAGTTACCGTCTGCCTGTCCATCTATTCCTGGTCCTGGACTGTTGTTTGTGTGAGCTAAGTGTTGGAGAATAGCCTTTACTCGTGTCAGATAGACCACTTCTGAAAGACTATCAGATTGATAGGCTGGGCAGAGTCATACAGTGAAGCATTTTGAGTTCATGCCATGTCACTTCAGGCATAGAGCACATTGCAATGGGACTGAAGGGTAGAAAAATCGAAACTCCAATAAAAATAGATAAATATGTATGATTTGCCCCACATGGTTTGTTGAGTTTAGAGCAACTTACTTGAACTGTCACAAATGTCAGCTGAATTGTTAGATATTGAGGCCAAAAAGTATTGTGGTTGCAAATAAAACATAAATATGTTTTATTGCCAAAGGTGCAGTGAAATGTGGTTTTAAATGTACGCAAATGTTAAATGTAGGCCTATGCATACCTTGTTGTTAGGAGTTTGGCAAAGAAGGAAAATATATATAGAGATGGGCAATGGAGAGGAACATTTTTTCCTTAATGTCTTAACCTTCATGTTTGCTTAACGCTTACCCATATGTGGATAGGTCATGGATAAGTATCATTGCACTCAGTCAAATGTTTACAGTTTCTGCAGGAGAAGAAAAAAGAGAGCGGTAGTAAAAAGGAAACCAGCAGAGGAAACCTTGGGTCTTTGGTGACAGCATGGGGCAGATGCGGGAGGCTATAACTCTCTCTCTCCGGCTGAGGGAGAACTTGCCTTAGACAAATGGACTAACACACACAACCCACATCCCTCTTTCCACCTCCCTTACCTGTTAATGTAGGAAACGCTCAACTCTGTAGTTGGAGAGGTCTGTGGTTAGAAGGTTCAATGATAGAACACAATCATACGCTAGAGTCGATTCTTGGAAATATTCAACAATGTGTATATATTTTTGATTAAATGTACCTTTACTAGTTCAGGTAACCCATAAACAAGGCAACATACTGTATATCCAATCCGAAAGAATGTATGTAAATTGGGAAGTCTTTTTTTCGTTATATGTCAGACCCCAGTAAGACTACCTGTCGCCATTGGCATCATCTAAAGGGGATCCTAATAAATCAAATCAAAGCTCGTAACATTGAAAAATGTGTGGTATGGATCACGGTCATTATCGTTTTATTCACTGGTGAAGCCTTTTAGAGCGAATTGTCCATCATTTCCTGGCGGAAAGAGTGTCATTACAAAGCAAAGCAATTGGCTATGTGTCTCTACTATTCAGCCTGCCCTAGGAGTCCAGGGGGGGGGGGGGGGGGGGCAGGAGAGGG
Source organism: Salmo trutta (assembly GCF_901001165.1). Taxonomy (NCBI): domain Eukaryota; kingdom Metazoa; phylum Chordata; class Actinopteri; order Salmoniformes; family Salmonidae; genus Salmo; species Salmo trutta. Next base: position 16,960,478 of record NC_042978.1, read on the forward strand.
GGGAAGTGAAAAGCCCAAGCATGTTCTAGCAAGGCAATGGAAATCAAATCAGCTTGCGACCTGCTTAGAGAGTGCATATGGCATAATGGCATTATCAATAAAGTACTGAAAGTGCTATTTCTGGTTGTGTTATAAAATCAGTTTTTCAACCCAAGACACATTTTTCTTGCTTCATCACTATCTATTTCACAGTCCTTGCAAATATTATTTTTTTTGCAATACCTAATGAAAGGGAGTGCAGAGCAGGCAAGGTACTTTGTGGTTAGATGACAGTTGAAAGATTAGGGAAGCTTCAGTGCTGATCTGTCTGCATGTTACACACACCTTTCTAATCCTCCCACACATACCTCCCACCTCAGGGGCCTCGAAGCTTACTGTCTCCTGACTCACCTGCACTGCAGATACACAGGTAGTGTCAGGGTCAAAGGTGAGATCCCCTTTACTGTGGTCGGCCAGGCCATGCTGCACTCTCTCCCTTTGGGGAAGGATCAGAGGTCCCTCTGTATTCTGCTCTGCATGTATTTGCTCCATCATCCCTCATCACCCCCTGACCTAAAATCTATGGTTACCTGTGAGTTGACTATCTATTGAAAGGCACTGAGCTTGACGCTATGTCAACTACATTTGTTCTGTTGAAAAGGAGGAAAGGGGGAGAGAATTATTGCAAGGCTGTGAGAGAATAACAGAGAATTGAGAACAGGGACACTTCAGTGAAATTATTTTAATTTTAGTTTAGGATTACATTTAGGGTTCATAGACAACTGTATTGCATTATATACAACGTTTTCATTGTAGGCCCCTAGTCAAGATAATATCAATATGTTATATCTACTGTCTGGATCAACAGTTAGTCAATCCAAAGTGCAAACTTAATTTTTTCAGATAGGAGGTATGCAATAGTGCCCTCTCTCATGACATAACCGCCTCACATGACCCACAAATAAATGAATATGAATATTCTGGGGACAAAATCTACAAGCAATCCTATAACTCAATAGTTTTCTGTTGAAAACCAGTGACCACACAGCGTGTTCAAAAAGCATAGCTTCTGAAAGTAGATATACAGCTCCTTGATAACAGCTTATGTTGACTCAGGCACACACATTGCCAAAACACTGTAAACAGATGCACGCATGGCCTGCTATGGAGAGGGTTGCAAGCAGCTAGAAAAACACTGTGAGGATCCCCCTCTGTGCTCTGTCAGGTATCAATCATGGCCAGTAAGTGGGATCCTCGAGGGGAGATGCTATCAGGACAGCCCTGTACACACTCACACCGCTTGATGTCTTATCTGCCTACAGATAACAGTCCCTTCGCTGTGAGTGGCCTGCCCTGCATCATGAAGCCATGCTCTCCCTACTGCTGCTCACTCAGAGACTCACACTCACAAGGTACTAACTAGGCCACTTACCTTATACAAGAGCCCTTTAAAAGAACATTTGAGCACTTTCCACTTTAGACTTACGGAGTGGCTGCAGATCCAACTTTTCTAGACCCCTTATCCCATGGGCTAAAGGTCCCAAAGCTTCTGCGCATGTGCGGTATTCTCTACTTACGCAAGTCTCTAATCTACTCATAGAGAACAGGCTACTCTGGTGAATGGTGCTTGTTTAATAAAGTTCAATCCAAGCTGATAAAAAAGTCCGAAAGATCACGTTATGATAGTATTGTACATAACGGAACCAAATATAATAGCATAATATAACGTTACTGTAAGACAAAAAACACCACCTAATTTCTTATGAGATTTTAGGACGATTGTGCAAATCGTCACATTTTTCCTTCATGCGGCCACAACTCAACAGCTCATGCCACTAGGCAAAATATCTGATTTGATAGAAATATACAGTGCGGTTACCTGCGTATCCTACGGCCTAAATCTTACCCCTCATATTACAGGTGTATCAGAGAGTAAGCATTTCTCTAGATTTTGTTATCAGATTCTATCCCAAAAAATCTGGGGACAATTTCAGTGGACAAAGTTAGTGTGAAACAAACCCATGTTGTTTTTAATCATAAAGTTTTAGATAAGGATTGCTCTAAACAAGAGGTGTGTACTAGTTTGTAAAGGTTTTCAGGAGAGCACTGGCCCAGTTTTCTGGTTTCATCCAGACCACAGCGCAATGGACCTAGTAACAAAAACAAGCACCACGGTGTGGAGTTGGTCCCGCAGTGTGAGGACCTTAATGAGGAACATGTGGCGCTGCCCAGACACACAGTCAGAGGAAACCCAATCCCCTCTCCTTTTCTTCCCCCTCTCTCCTGCTCCTGCACACTCCTCCTCCCCACCTTCTCGTTTCACTCTCTTCTTCTCTTTTACGCTACAGTTGCCAGATTCCTGGGGATCTTTCTCTCACTGTCTGACTCTCAAAACCCTTTCCCTCTTCTTTAATTCTAGTTTCCGTTCTCATACTACTCATTCTCATCAAACCCCATGTTTTCGTCAGTTACTCTCTCCTTACTCCTGTTTTTACTCCTTTTTTTACTATATCTTATCACTCTTCCAATCCCTATCTTTGCTTCTTGCCAAAATGCCTCTGATCCCTTTCTCTTTATTTCTCTTGTTTCTCCAACTCACAAATGGAGCCCAGCTGTTCCTTCTCACTGGCCTGGCATTCAGGCCTGCCGTGAGGCGGATGGCTAATTTTACCAGACTGACCTCATTTTTCTATTGTATTAGAACAAGTGATCCAGTGTCGGGAGAAATGTACTGGCTTTAAGAGGCAGAATATGCATATTTGCTGGGTCATGCAATGCAATATGCTCAGAAGGAAAGGGGGAAGAAAGAGCTCTTTCTCTGCCTATCAAGCTCTACGGACCATCTATAGGGGGTCTCTTTCATGTGAAGAATTTATCTGGTCCATCCATCTGGATGGATTAGCTGTTTGCTTCACTGAGCTATGTTTGAATGATTCACAAATTAGGGCTGTGACGGTCATGGAATTTTGGATGAGGGTTATTGGTCAGCCAAATGACCGCGGTCACTGTTAAAACCGTTGAAATAGCAAAAATACGTACTTTTTTTCTTCTCTTCTGCTCCTGACTGCATGTGCTGCCATAGAAATAGAATGAATAGAACGGGCATCCCCGTTCAAGTTAATGATGGCATAATGGGTGGACTGGTGGCCATTGTGAGTGTACCCATAGGAGCAAAGCAGGAAGTGTACCCATCAATATGGGTTTTGACTAGGTGGTATACAGCTACGACCGGAAGTGACTTTTTGGTAGCAGGTCAGGAGAACCTACGCAGCAAGTTAGGAGAATTAACGTACAGTAGCAGGTTAGGATAATTTAGGGTTAAGGTTAGCTAAAATGCTCTCCCAACCTGCTTTGAAAGATCACTTCGGGGCATAGCTGTATTTCATCTAGTCACAACCATCAATATGTGCTGTGATTTGTTGAATCAACTCAACTGACATTACTAAAAATACATTCCATTGCATGAGCAACACATAATTAAGAATTAGAATACTAGAATGGACATCAATCAATCAATCAAATGTATTTATAAAGCCCTTTTTACATCAACAGCTGTCACAAAGTGCTTTTACAGAAACCCAGCCTAAAACCCTAAACAGCAAGCGATGCAGATGTAGAAGCACGGTGGCTAGGAAAAACTCCCTAGAAAGGCAGGAACCTAGGAAGAAACCTAAAGAGGTACCAGGTTCTGAGGGGTGGCCAGTCCTCTTCTGGCTGTGCCTGTATAAACAATATTTATAATTATATGATCATATTTTACGTTGACAATAATTCTATTAAACAATTTATGATATGTCACACCATTTTATTTTCCTGCGTAAGTTAAATCAGGATTATGCCTCTACTGCCATTCATTCCAATTAGACTGGTTTGGATTTATCCCTGACCAATATGGCTGCCATTTTCCACTCATTCTGGAACTTTCTGGGTTTATGACATAGTCCCTCCAGTAATTTAATAGGATCTCTATGGAGCCACATCAGTTAACATCATTTGAATGAACATTCTACACATGTCACAATACTAGGCAGCCATTGCGAGTATACCCATGAGTTTACCAGTCAAATTGTCATGGTTATAGGTTCCAAGTCTGTTCTATTCATTCTATTTCTATGTGTGCTGCTGCAGGGAGGGGGGCATTGTCTAGGGCAGCCGAAGATTTGTTTGCTACAACACCCTGCTTGTTTCAGCAAGGAGTAAAGAGTCCATGTTACCGCAGAAATAGACTTAACCGTGCGAATGGCCGGCAGTCCCGTCTTCAGTCAGCTGTTCGTTCTACAAAGAAAATCAGAACGGTTATGACGGTTATTTTATTTTCATGACGGTCTTCATTCATAACATCGGTTACATGGTTATACGGTAATTGTGCTATCCCCAGTGAAAGTCATATCAATTCTTCAATGGACAAAGAGTCTACATTTATTTAGAGAGGATCAGTTCACAATTCAGGACAAACCTGGAGAATTGTTATCATTTACAACTGACGTCTTGGAGTTATTGTTTGGATTCCGTTACTGAAGTAGGCTATAGAGAAAATATAAACAAGTGAAAAAGGTAGCACTAAGCATGTCGTATTGGTTTCTCTTTAAAGACGCAAATCACAAATTGCCCCAATTGTCTTTTTCATAAATACATATTCAAAAATAATTGTATTCCTGCACATGCTTTGCCTTCAATCACAATAACTGATTTCTGTTTTTTTCTTGCAGAAAATGTTGTCTACAGATCCTGAAGATGAGCATTTTGAGAGGTGAGAGACAACCTGAAACTTTGTTAGGAATAAATGCACATGCCTTGCTACAGGCTCATGTCTAAGAGTCCTAATGACTATCTGCAAACCTGTGCAGCAGGGAGTTTGAAATGTGTCCGTAGTAGAGAACAGCCATGAAACAGATCAAGCCCAAAATTAGCTGAACAAACACAGTACGTTGACCCTCGCGGGACAGACTTGGCACAGTGTATCAACTGTGGCGGAGGAGGCCCTTCTGACAGAACAGAACAATCCAAACGTTCCACTTGGGTTGAGCTGTCTTCATTTCCCCCTCCAATATATATATCAACCCCACATCAACAAGGACTGTGAGGACCTTTCAAGAGACTGACAGAGCACCTGAATCACACCATTTTGTGGGCCAGAGGAGCCAGCATGTGTATAGAGAAACCAGTGATCCAATAACAGTCTGGGTTCAAGTTTCAACTTACAAGTTTTTGGGATACGCATGGTATACATCGTCCAATGAAATGCTTACTTGCAGGTTCCTTTTTGTCAATGCAACAACAATAAGAAATAGTAAAACATAAATGGCAGTAGAATAGAATAAACATTTTAGCATAAGTATAATACAGGCACAATTTATAGTCCAATATTTACACGTGTATTGGGGAAGGGGGGAAGGGAGGCAAGTGTATAAATTGAGCACAGGAGGTTGGTGGCATCTTATTTGGGGAGGAAGGGCTTGTGGAAATGGCTGGAGCAGAGCTAGTGAAATGGTATCAAATACATCAAACACTTGGTTTCCATGTGTTTGATGCCATTCCAGTCGCTCCGTTCGGGCTATTATTATGAGCAGTCCTCCCCTCAGCAGCCTCCACTCAAATTGAGCAGTATAATAATTCAGTTGCTTCTAATAAAGTAAAAAGAGGTATGCAGCCCGGCGCACAGAATGTTACATTTGTCTGAGTAAATTCAGTTTTAAATCCAATTACAGAATTATGCCAAGTATGATTGTTGATCTTCTTTACACCAATATTTGATTGACTAATTACTTGTCCATTAAAAACCCTACATTTACATGACATGAGAACCACAGAAACACAGTGGTGGCCATGGAGCAAAACCCAATGATTCTGCTCCATGCAGATGGCCCTGCTTTGCAGCTGTGCAAATGAAAGACGAAGTGTCGTTCAAGGCAAGGGATGGAAAGTTGGCCACAAAAAGAGAAAGAGTAACATACAAATTGCTAACTGAAAATGTAATGGAAAAAATAATAGCAGCAGTTAGCTGAGAGAAAATAATTCATCGAGAATGTCTCTCCTGTATTGTGAGTGTTCAAATAATAAGCTGCCCATCTTTATGGAGATATAATACTAGGGGGGAATGCTACACATTCACCAGATTTATCATCTCTGGCAATGTTCAGTGACCTCAGGTATGAAACAACATCCAGGGTAACATATGTAAACCCATATGTATGCATACCAGTGGAGGCTGCTGAGGGGAGGACGGCTCATAATAATGGCTGGAATGGAGTCAATGGAATGGCATCAAACGTGTGGTTTCCTGTTGGTTGATACCATTCCATTGACTCCATTCCAGCCATTACAATGAGCCTCCACTGATGCATACGTGATTGTAGGTCACCAATGAGCTTGTATGACCTGCCTCCCCAACAATTTTTCAACTTAATAGCAAAGTGACAAGAGTATCTTGACACGGCGAGCTCACTCCCTCATGCTGTTCATATGCCACAAATCTGTTATTCAAACCTAGGGTAATTTACTACCACATAATGCCCAACTTTGTTATTCATGCTAGGTGAGCATTTTCTTCAGAAGGTAGGGAAAGTAATGTAATGATTTAAGTTAAGCAGAGAGAAACAACAGGGTTGTTTGCATTGGGCCATTTGCTCTCCAGCTATGTTGAGACTCAGGGAGATCAAACAGGACAACTGTCACAGCTGAATGCCCTATAGTGCAGAGAGGGAGCTGTGTGGACAGAGCTACAACTCCTATCTCGAACTCTCTCCTGGAAGAGGTTTACTATTTCTTTCAGATAAATCATATAGGCTGCAAACACCACGTTTTAGTTGTAAGTGTAATTAGATGTGAGAAACGAATTGTCGTCAGCTCTATCCTGGCCGAATACTTATTGTAACTGGCTACCAACTACTACGATAATCATTTCGAAACGACTTCATTGTCTTGAGAAACACTTTCCATTGGCTTAGTCCCACGATTGCCATAAACCGCATTATGTAAATATAAAGTGGTTAACGAGTAATTAGTATTTCATTGGCCAACAACCACATTTGAGCCCCGTCTACTGTGTTAGACCCCTCCCATGTAGAGCCGCCCTGCAGACGGGGCCCTTTTTGAATGACAGCGCTTGGGAAAGAATACGAATGTTTGTCTAATTTCACGCAGCTACAGCGTCGATGAGCAGCAGTCGGAGAACTCCATTCTAACTGAATGGATTGGCATGGGGAGAAGCGGACCTCAAAACTTGGCTAAGCGGCAGCTTTGGAACTGTATTACTTTTACGATGGTTTTACTTTCGCTGCTGCTCCGACCAGGTAAGGCAACACATTATGTATGTTCTGTGTGCATATGCAAAACATTTTTCCCGCACCCCGAATGATTGATGGAAGACTTTCTTGGCTTTCGAGACTAGTTCACAAAAAAAAAAACACTTACGCTTTCGGGAATAGTTATGAACTGAAACATGGGAGTGTATTTTGTTTACCCTGTACATTTCTGTTAAGTTGGAGTTAGTCAAACAGTGATTGGTTACAAGTTACGTCGGTAATCAGCGAGCGAACTAGCTTGCTGCGTGACTAAAACGGGCAGTTAGCGGCTAGCTAAACTACATGATCTAATTTACTTTGCTAACCATTTGTCCAAAGTATCTAGCTAAATGTTCGAGATAATGCAGTCTTTAAATATTTTTCACGGTCGAAGCTAGCTATAGACCTAATGATGTATTCACACACGAAGTCTTAAATAAAGTTAACGTTCCTTGTAGAAGTTGGCTAATTAAGCACGTTAGCATTTAGCTTGCTAGCCTTTTGACGTCGCATTTGCAAATTTGTATTCGAACATTTTTGTAAAGTAGCGACACATGGCTAACACGTTTTTAACATGTAAGTTAGCTTGCTAACTTAACGCCGTGGTTAGTTTTAGTCGACGGTGTTTTTCAGTTCACGCTTCATTTGTTGTTACAATGCGTTGGTCAGACTTTTCGGCCTCTGAACGTGTCCGTCGTAACTTTAAAAAACTTCGGCCTGAGTTTTGTATGCATGAGCGGTACGACACGTTGTGTAAGTGTGTTGATTTGTTAGTTTGAGTAACTTTTGAAGGTCTTTTGAAAAAGTACGTAATGGCTAGTTAACGTTACAAGTTTAAGTGACAAGAGTTGTTACAGATAAATACACGGGGATTTGAGACGAATGTGTTTTTGGTCCAATCGTTTCGTGATGTTGTAATGTTTCGACCATTTTCACCGTAGATCCTTAGATAAGCTTCAGATAGTTAAACGCTATAGATTAAAAAAAATGGAATTGCATTGCAACACAGTATCCTATAAATTAGTATTGTTAGTGATGGTTGAATTTTAAATTCTTACTTCCCCATAACGTTGTAGGCTGCTATGACATGGTTGTGCATTTTGGTTGGTGTATTCATGTACATAGCAGGATGAGAAAGATAATTCTTATAATACTGGATATGCGTGCCTTATTTACATTCTAAAGCCACCCTCTTATTTTGTTTCCATTAAAATTGTTCTCACGCGCCTATTGAAATATTTTTTTCGCTATGCAAATTTGGCCTATTCTCTTAATCCTTTCCCATTTCCGCACATAGTTCTCACATTGCGTCTTGTCAAGGTCTGACCATAAAGCCTTTAGAGATGGACATGGTGGTTTGCGCTGTAGGCTGTGCCAAACGGACAACATTTTTAAGCAGAGTTCGGTGACCTCCCTGTAAGCACAGGGATCATTGGCGGAATTCAGAAGAGGGATGTAGAATGCTTCTAGATTGACCTCTCACACGACATCTCCGTTTTGATGAACAGTTGCCGAGACCCATGTAGGGCATTAGCCACTTGAAAATGTTTTCAGTTTGCAACCAATTATCTTTCCCCACTGTCTGGGGAAAAAATAAATAAAAATGACAAGATTTGTATTATTGCAAGCTCATCATGCCTTTTGGTGTCTGGAGGCCTAGTGTCAATTATCTGAGCTTCTGTCAATGTGAATATGATTATTGTTCATAGTTCTGTTTTTAGTCTTGTTGAAGCTGTATTATTAAACTGGATGTAATGTGTGACACTTGCACAGGTGAGGCAATACATGAATGTCATGCAATGCACCTGTCACCTCAAGAGAAGCCTATAGGGTTCTCAAACGTGAAACATCAGAATACATAGTCTCCTTGTTACCCCCAAAACATATTTACTGCCAGATACAGTGCTGAGTAATAACTTAACACAGGAAGTGCTGAATTTATACGATCCTGACTGGGTCTTACATCCTTGCCTTCGACCAGCTGTTAGTGGGTTGCTGAACAAGCACTGCTCTTTGTGCAGTTCCTCTTGGGTCTGAAGTCAACCTCCTATATATTGGACATGTGCACCTTTATTGCGCCTCCTATTGGCCTAGCAAAATCCAAACCACATTCATCACCCTTTAGCAAACTACACAGATTGGCTTCCTCCAGGAGTGAAGCACTGTTATTTCTGTGACAGTGAGTTAGGGGGGGCTATTAAGTTTTGACTGATGTTGTTCTTAGACGGAGTATGGTACCATGCCCCTGTGGGCTGGCGCATTTGGGTTTTAAGTAGCAATTTTTTTCGAATGTAAACTCGATAGGTGGAATAGTTTAACTGTCCTGCTGCACGTAGCTGGGTTGTACAGCTGATGTGTTAACTCAAATTAATTATAACAAAGTTATTAGGCAGTAAATAGACTAGCCTAATTACTGTGATTATCTATTGGAAACCTATTTTATATGGTCGTTAGAGTTAAGCACTTTTTGCATACATTTTTCATTCTTAGGAAGAGTTCAGACAAACACATTCGTATACACCACCATTTAACTAGTTTCCGCTTCGGTGTACACAATGTTCATTATCTAAATAAATGACTTTCCTCCCATTTGTTTCTGATGTTGTTGGCAATGATAAACACGTAACACCTGTTTCCTCCCCCTACAGCACACTGCCAACAGTGCCGGATCCAGCGCTGCAATGCGGAGTACGTGGCCTCTACCTCTCCCTCTAGTGGTCTCCAGGAAGACTCCCCGTCCGATGTGGACTACTGCATCGCCCTGCGCGCCTACGCCCTGTGTACCCGCCGCACGGCGCGCAGCTGCAGGGGCGACCTGGTCTACCACTCGGCCGTGTTCCGTATCAAGGAGCTCTTCACCCAGCACAACTGCTCCAGCGACGGGCCCACCTCCTCGGCCAAGGCCCCTAGCACCTCCAGGCCAGTCGTGTCCGAGCTGTGCGACTATGAGAGCCGCGTGCTGGCCTCGGGCCCTGCCGGCCAGGGAAAGAAGTATGCCCACTGTGGATTATTCGGGGACCCACACCTACGGACTTTCCGGGACGAGTTCCAGACCTGCAAGGTGGAGGGGGCGTGGCCTCTTATCGATAACCGTTACCTGTCGGTGCAGGTGACCAACGTACCTGTTGTCCTGGGCTCCAGCGCCACCGCCACCAGCAAGGTAGGCCAAGTCATGGGTTCATGTATGGTGATTTTGCTGCCAGTAAAACATATGGCCCCAATCATAACAAAGGTACCTGAACTGTATGTCATACACTGCATTCAAAAGGAGACTGACACAATGGTTCAAGATGAACACGTATATCTCAAGTTAGGATCTGTCTCCAGTGACTTTACCTCTCATTCCTTTTCCAGACACCAGGGGAGAGAGGGCTATTTAGTGGTGTTGGATCACAGACATGCTTGAGCGCTCTACCTTTAACACATGGGTGGTCAGTCATATGGTAGTGATTAACGCTTGCCCCAACATTTCCCTCTCCCACAATTGGATAAAAAAAATTAAAAAATCCTCCACTCTAGTCAAATAATGAACAGATATTTTTCTTGAAATATGGAGTAATTTGAAAAATTAGATTTTTTAAAAATATATTTTTATTCTACTGTTTGGTTTATCTTAATAGCATCTTATCCTGAAGTCAGAATTTTTAAACCTGGTTCTTCATATTGAAGGCCACACTTGGAACTTGACTTACTACATTTGTAGATTTGCACTGGATGAATACACCACTTGGTAGACACTAAAAAGTAGGGCTACTATCAATTTAGACTAGTTTACCATACCACATTTGCTAAAATCTGTTTTCATTAGTGAATTTTTCAGCTCTTGTAGATTACAAGCAAAAACACGAAGGATTGGGTCTTGGACTACCTAGACCTCTGAGAAGATCAATAGGCCAAATCATCTAGGCATAGGCTAGATTTAATAAATGCTGAAGTGATAATGACTTTCAGACCAGTTTGCTGAAACTCAAGAGCTTTTGTAAATAACCTACGCTAGATTGCGTATGAGTTCGACGTAAACCAAACACTAGTAATGGGGAGAACAGATTTCAGAGCCAACTATTTCAAATTATAATTTTTTGTGCTCATGGGGGGGGGGAAATGCAACGCCAATACCGCATGCCCCCACCGTCCGCTTGAATTGGGGCAACTGTCAGAGTACAGAAAGGAAAATCCTTCATCAAATACAGTATCCCCTTAACTGTGAAGTGAACCATAGCCAGCTCTTTGACAAAGCTTTGAATTTTTTTTGGCGTAGTACTAAAAATCCAGTCTGCACTCCAGAGTCGTGTCAAGAGCTTTGGCACAGTGGCAGTTGTGGTGGAAGGTATTTCTGATTTTCTGGGACTATCAGACAGCTGGGTTTGTTTTGATCCTTCACTCTTGTAAGAAAGGGTATGGAGCCATACATGTGCCATGGTTTATGACGTTAACAATATTTGTTTTAATGGCACAGATTAATGTGGGAACACTCATTAGTTGGCCTAGTCGTTTCTTTGGATTTGGTTATTTCCAAGTTATTGTTCCAAGACATCACCAATGTGTTGCTGATGCTTTCTAGTCCATATTTACTGGAAAATAAGAGTATAATGAATATTTCTGCTCACGGTGCTTTCCTTCCATCAGATTACCCAAACGATCTTACACCTTTTCCAAGAGAGACTGGAGTTTGTTTTCAAACTTTAAAATTAACTGTTCATGTCATAAAAAGTTAAGGTCCTGCTGACACACTGTGGCTCAAAATGGTACTACACCTGTTGACGGCCTCTGATGGCGTCTGCTACTTTAGTAGTTAGTAATCAGGGTGTGCAGGATAATGCTTCAACAGCTTTTACCATCAGCATAGAACTATAATAACTAATAGTTGTCCACCAAACAATACTACAGAAAGTAAGGTTTTCATAATTCAATTTTGATTTCAATGGAGTGTTTAATTGACTTGCCTTTGTCTCTTCATTGTTCTCTACCAGATAACAGTGATCTTCAAGTCGTACCACGGCTGTACAGAGCAGAAGGTGTACCAGGCCACCACCGAGGACCTTCCCTCTGCCTTCCAGGACGGCTCTCGGACTGGCGGGGAAGGGGGCAGTCTGTGGATCGTAGAAAAGGTTGGCGCCGGGGGCCGCCTGGTGACAATCCAGGCCCGCTACATTGGGACGTCCATCATAGTGCGCCGGGTGGGGCGCTACCTTACCTTCGCTATCCGCATGCCGGAGGACACCCTTGACTTTTCTGAGGAGAACAGTGGGCTGCAGCTTTGTCTGCACGGGTGCCCTCGCAACGAGCTCATCAAGGAGCACACGCTGGGGCGCCAGCCCCTTCACCCCCGCCTCCCGGGCTCCGGGTCTAACCCTGAGCTGGGGCCTCTACTGCCCCCACATCAGATCTACACAGTGGAGCGTGCCACAGCCAAGTGCAGGGAGACCCTGCAAGTAGAGGACATATACTTCCAGTCATGTGTGTTTGACTTGCTCACCACAGGGGACCCTGAGTTCTCCATGGCAGCCTACGGGGCCCTGGAGGATCTGAAGGCCCTTCCTCCCAGCAAACTGAAGCAAAACTCTCCCAGGGCTCCTCATGTTCAACAAAACAGAGGGGGGCCACACACATTGGCAACAGCCACCCCCAGTCTGGTCATACTCCTGCTCCTGGTTCTACTGCTTTTGTAAAGAGTGAATACGACACGCAAACAAAGTGGAAGTGATGCCAGCTTGAAGGAGTGTCTGTTTTTTTGCATTTGTGAATGTTGTAGTTCTTTTCCTGTCACTAAACCATTTTGTAGGATTGATCCCTCAAAGGATACCAGTGCTTCTTGTCCCCCCAGACACAGGTTGGCTGCCAGCTTCTACCACTTAATTGAGTCCGAGCCTGAATGCACGCAATCAAGGTGGGATCGGTGGTTAAGTGCTTAATGCGCACTCTATTTTCACACTTGTAAATTGGATTAAGACAGTTACTGGATGCTTAAATGGGAAATTCGTTGTAACGTGGTTCTGTGCCTTATCAAAATAATATTTGTAAATGTCATATTTTTGGGAATACATCAAGATGCACACAATCATGTCAGATATCATAATCAGAACGTATCAGGCTTACGTGAGAATAGTCTATAGTGCAGAGACTTATGGAATGTGTATCATCATTAGGCACCTAACGGTTAACACCAAGTTTAGTTCCTCAATGTTGTCATATTTACTGGACAATGTTTCTTACATGGGATGATCCAACAACTAAACGAAAATACTACCTATCCAAATGTATTTGGGTTTTGGTATAATATTCTCAGTACTTTTCACTCCACCCAAATGTGATCGCATTCAGTTAGGCGAAACACTCCCTCTTCAAGCTGCTTGGCTTCCAGTTTTTTAAAGGTAAAGAAACAATCTCTATATAATAATATATTGAAAGAGTGTATATGTGTTTTATATTGTGTACATTTGCCTGTGTATAGATTGTTTTACACTTGTTCTGATTAGTTAGGTATTTTTGAATGAACTAATGCTTTTTACCTTATCTGTAATTTTCCTTATTAAAAAGTGTTGGACACCATCTATGTCATTTTTGATTCTTAAGCTTTCAGGAGTCGATGTCTACAGCACAAGGATTCAGTATGTGAGTGGGACCATGGAGAATATTTGCTAGTGTAAATCTGTCAATTCTGAGTAAACTGTCAGTCTTCCTAAAGGGTTGCAATTTATATTTAGCGTAGGCCAGTGACTTTCTACATACAGTGCCTTCAGAAGTAGTCACTCCTTGACCGTCTACATTTTGTTATAGCCTGAAGTTAAAATGGAATACATTTACATGTTTTTGTCACTGGCCTACACACTATCTCAATGTCAAAGTGGGGTTGTTCTTTGAAATCTGTAAAAATTAAACGCTGACTTGTCTTGAGTCAAGTATTCAAGCCCTTGTTAACCTAAAACACAAGGCCAAATCTACGACTGTTCCTGAGTTTGACTTAAATCTACGGCAAGACCTGAAAGGTTGTCTAGCAGTGTAGGCTGCTAAGGGGAGGATGGCTCATAATGGCTGGAATGGAGTCAATGGCGTATGAAACACAAAGATGTGATTTCCATTTGCTGGTCCCACTCCATTCCAGCCATTATTATGAACCATCCTCCCCTTAGCAGCCTCCACTGTTTAGCAATGATCAACAATTTGACAGAATTTGGAAAATAATAACTGGCAAATGTTACACAATCCAGGTGTGGAAAGCTCTTGGATTTACCTAGAAAGACTCACAGTTGTAATTGCTGCCAAAAGTGATTCTAATGTATTGCTGTTTTTAATCCCACTTTGTAACAAAATGTGGAAAAAGTCAAGGGGTGTGAGGACTTAATGGAGGCACTTCATGTAAGTCTTAAATGAGTGAAGCCAATAAAGCCTTTAATTTATGGTGGAAAAAACTTTTTAAAAATATAAATAAATTTGTCATTGACAAAGTTTTGGGTAAAATGGAAAACTTTCCAGAAACACCCAGGATGTATTTAAGATCAAGGCATTAGGTGTTCTGATTGTGTTGAGAACGACGGGAACATTTGTGTCGTGAACCGTGTGGAAGGGATTTATGTGCCAACAGAAAAGATAACAAATTTCTGCTGTGCACTGGAGCCTATTCCACAGATTGACAAGCCAGGGATATTGATGGCTTTCCATCTAGCCCACTCAACAGGGCTTCCCTTTGACAAGTTGGAGCTCTACATGTTAACCGTTCTGGAATTAATTTAGATTCAGCCAAGTGGGTAACCAAGATCTAGGCCAAATCATTTATAATTTTTGACATGTAAAGAGGGACAGCGTGTTCTCTCAAAGTGAGAGTAAAACCAGTGGCGTCATTTGGCCTGGGCTCCAGGGATTCAGCCCCGGATGTTTTTGATCCAGCCCCAAACCTTTTGATGTCCACCCCCTATGAGTGAGTTTCCATAACCAAATACATGTTTTACTGACAAATGTTAACGAAAGAAATTAACAATACAATATACTGCACTAGGCAGTAGCAGGCACTGCAAGAAGCCCCTGGAGTGATACGGTGCCTGCTGTGATTGGTCGCGATTTCTCAACACAGTGGACCCCACCCCTACAGCACCGGTTAGACGTCAATGTGACTCAGCAAAATGCCCCCTTGTGGACTGAAGCTGAACTTTACTAAAGCATTTTTAACCCTGTTTAACATTAGCAATGTTGAGGAAGTAGTACTGACAGAATGAAATGAGTCATAGAGGTCCTATAACCTGTTCCATTCTACAGGTAAACATGTTTGGCTCATGTGTGTTATTTCCATATAGGTCATGTAACTATTTGTGAAAAACTGGCCATTATGGAATTGGTGAAATTATTTCATTGAGCTTTTATTTGTATTTCTCTTTATTTATTTGACACTTACTTTTTCTGTTGTTGCATTGTCAAGAGGTCAACCTGCAAGTAAGTATTTAATTGAACTGTGTACTCCATGTTTATCATGTGTATATGACGAATAAACAAACTTGAACTTAGAATGGAAGGGGGGGCAGCCAGAAAGAGGGGGGAAAAGATGGCCAGCTTTGTGGTTAGATTGTAGGTGAACAAAACATTGAAAAATACATAGGCCCTTAAATTATGTGTCCTAGAATGTTATATAATCTAAAAATCTCACATTAGCTGGTAGAACGGACAAAATCAAATTAACCTTAGAGTTCTTATAACTTATGCCATTCTACAGGTAATCTTTTTTGGGCTCATGTCACTTTATATTCATATAGCCTACAGGCTACGTAGCTTCTTATCTGTCATGTTTGGAGTTGTGTTGCGCTGTTATGCGGAAGTATCCCTATGGGGCTAGTTAGGGACCATTTGATAAATTACACAATGTACATGGGACAATATGTAAATATTCCAATAGCTCCAAATTTCAATGACTTAAAAACCTCAAACCAACTATAAATTGTAGAAATGTATAAACAAATACTGAATGCATTTAATTAGAAAACTAAAAGGTGTGCAGCATGAAAATATGGTCTAATGTACATTGTGTAATTTATTGACAGTCCCTAACTAATCCCGGGACTAGGCTATCCAAAGCCAAAGTCAGGTTGCACACCAGTCAGCTAAAGCAAATTGGGAAAATAATTTGGCTAACTCTTCCCACCTACGAACACACTCATCAAATCACACCCTGAAACCAACACACGTTTGAATTCAATCATAGCTGTTAGCATTTCTTAACCAAATCTAAAAAGAGGCCAAATCAGGTCGTGCCGTCACCTTTTAAAACGAACTAATGACATGTTGCACCTCTACTTTGATACCTTTCAGATGAGCCAAGGAGGACAGATGAGAACAGCAGGCCAGTGGAGCATTTAGAACAGCAGCAGCCAGAGGCAAATGGAAGGGAAGACAATGATTTAGGTGACCCTGATACAGGCCAAAACAAGTTAAGTTACCCCAGTATCCCCTTGACCGTTTTGGATTGCAAAACTAAAGAGACACTCGAGAGAAGACAAAGAGACAGACAACAGAAGAGTAGGATATGATGGAGATGGAGAGAGACACTACAAAAACACAACGGTCCATAACAGAAGAGGATAGACAAAGAACACAGTAAGAAACAAGAACCTGAGACAGCAACAGACAAGACACAGAGAAAGTGACAGAAGAGGGCAGATGGAGAGAGAACAGAGGTGAGTTGAGCACACAGACTGTAGCACTTCAAGCTGCTTTATCGATTCTAATTAGTTGTATTTATTTGCACAAATTCTAAGAGGTGAAATACAGACAGTGAAAAAGTTAAACATAGTTTACAAAGAATAGCTGAGGTAAAAAGGCCTGTGAAATTACTATTAAAACAATTGTTTCTTTGACACTTTTTTACAACCAGGACAGGATGAGAAAAGAGGGTAGACAAAAGACAGCAACATAAACAGCAACAGAAGAGGGCAGAAGAGAGACAGCAACATAGAAGAATAAGAGACCGCAACAGAAGAGGGCAGAAGAGAGACAGCAACATAGAAGAATAAGAGACAGCAACAGAAGAGGGCAGAAGAGAGACAGCAACATAGAAGAATAAGAGACCGCAACAGAAGAGGGCAGAAGAGAGACAGCAACAGAAGAATAAGAGACAGCAACAGAAGAGGGCAGAAGAGAGACAGCAACATAGAAGAATAAGAGACAGCAACATAGAAGAATAAGAGACCGCAACAGAAGAGGGCAGAAGAGAGACAGCAACATAGAAGAATAAGAGACAGCAACATAGAAGAATAAGAGACCGCAACAGAAGAGGGCAGAAGAGAGACAGCAACATAGAAGAATAAGAGACAGCAACAGAAGAGGGCAGAAGAGAGACAGCAACATAGAAGAATAAGAGACAGCAACAGAAGAGGGCAGAAGAGAGACAGCAACATAGAAGAATAAGAGACAGCAACAGAAGAGGGCAGAAGAGAGACAGCAACATAGAAGAATAAGAGACAGCAACAGAAGAGGGCAGAAGAGAGACAGCAACATAGAAGAATAAGAGACAGCAACAGAAGAGGGCAGAAGAGAGACAGCAACATAGAAGAATAAGAGACAGCAACAGAAGAGGGCAGAAGACAGACAGCAACAGAAGAGAAAAGCAGAGAGACAGCAACATAGAAGAATAAGAGACAGCAACAGAAGAGGGCAGAAGAGAGACAGCAACATAGAAGAATAAGAGACAGCAACATAGAAGAATAAGAGACCGCAACAGAAGAGGGCAGAAGAGAGACAGCAACATAGAAGAATAAGAGACAGCAACAGAAGAGGGCAGAAGACAGACAGCAACAGAAGAGGGCAGAAGAGAGACAGCAACATAGAAGAATAAGAGACCGCAACAGAAGAGGGCAGAAGACAGACAGCAACAGAAGAGGGCAGAAGAGAGACAGCAACATAGAAGAATAAGAGACCGCAACAGAAGAGGGCAGAAGAGAGACAGCAACAGAAGAGGGCAGAAGAGAGACAGCAACATAGAAGAATAAGAGACAGCAACAGAAGAGGGCAGAAGAGAGACAGCAACAGAAGAGGGCAGAAGAGAGACAGCAACATAGAAGACTAAGAGACAGCAACATAGAAGAATAAGAGACAGCAACAGAAACGGGCAGACGAGAGACAGCAACAGACGACACAGAGAAAGTGTGGAGAAAGGCAGAGGAGGGGTGAGCACAGAAGACTGTATCATTTAAAGCTGCTTTATGGATTCTAATTACTGCACAGTGTGTGTGTGTGTGTGAGAGAGAGAGCGAGAGAGAGAGAGAGAGAGAGAGAGAGAAAGAGGGTGTTTGGGTACTGTAGGATTCTTTAATCAGTTTGGCTCATTGCACAGGTCAGAGTCTGTGTTCCAGAGTAGATAGTAGAGATTGTTCTTGAGTGGAGAGATCCACAGTATCAACTGTAATTGAGTACTGGCAGTGTCTGCAGATGTTCTCCGTATCCATAGCCAGAATGATTTTGCAGTGCATGGTGATCGAACAGGTTTCCTGTTATAGTCAGAGGTGTAGAGAGGGTGAAGTCTGTGAATCCCAAAAATAGTAATTATACAGATGATTAACAAAACATGCACACAACTGTGTTTTTTTTTGTGGTAAATGTGTGAGAAAAAAAACTATTTTGATAATGGTTGTCATACACATAACTTGTCCATAATGTAGAGGTCTGTGGGATATTCATTGAAGAGAGGGAGGAGGATGGTAAATGTGATCTGCATAACAACATTATCAATACCTATTGACATACCTTTGTATGCCTCCTCTTCTGTATACCTACAGACACAAAAGTGAGCAGTCCAGTCATCTGCACCTAATACACCTATCCTTCAACATATTCTTGCCTCTTTGTTGATTGATATCCAGTGAATTGTGTCATTTTTCTGTTTTAGAAAGATTTGCACAAATATGAAAAGATTGTTGGTATCATCATAAAACGATATCAATTTAGATCATACAAGGGACAAACCTTACCTTAAACTGAGATATTTAAATATTTCAGTTAAGTGCCTGCTGTCCTTTCAAATTCAAATCCAAATCTTTCAGTTGGGCCGTTAGGTTCCTGTAAGAACCCCCACCAACTAGGAGGTTCCTCGATGAACCCCACTTCCTATAGGGTTCTTGGAATGTAGCACTCACTTCCGTCATCATGAAGTGCTTTGAGAGACTAGTCAAGGACCATATCACCTCCAGCCTACCTGACACCCTAGACCCACTCCAATTTGCTTACCGACCCAATAGGTCCACAGACGACCCAATCGCCATCACACTGCACACTGCCCTAACCCATCTGGACAAGAGGAATACCTATGTAAGAATGCTGTTCATCGATTACAGCTCAGCATTTAACACCATAGTACCCTCCAAACTCGTCATTAAGCTCAAGAACCTGGGTCTCGACCCCGCCCTGTGCAACTGGGTGCTGGACTTCCCCAGGTGGTGAGGGTAGGTAACAACATCTCCACCCTGCTGATCCTCAACACTGGGTCCCCACAAGGGTGCGTTCTCAGCCCTCTACTGTACTCCCTGTTCACCCACGACTGCGTGGCCATGCACGCATCCAACTCAATCATCAAGTTTGCAGACGACACTATAGTGGTAGGCTTGATTACCAACAACGACGAGGCGGCCTACAGGAGGTGGTGAGGGCCCTCAGAGTGTGGTGTCAGGAAAATAACCTAGCACTCAATGTCAACAAAACAAAGAGATGATCGTGGACTTCAGGAAACAGCAGAGGGAGCAGCCCCCTATCTACATTGACGGGACAGTAGTGGAGAGGGTGGAGAGTTTTAAGTTCCTCGGCATACACATCATGGACAAACTGAAATGGTCCACCCACACAGACAGCGTGGTGAAGAAGGCTGAAGAAATTCGGCTTGTCACCAAAAACACTCACAAACTTTTACAGATGCACAATCGAGAGCATCCTGTCGGGCTGTATCACCGCCTGGTACGGCAGCTGCTCCGCCCATAACCGGAAGGCTCTCCAGAGGGTAGTGAGGTCTGCACAACGCATCACCGGGTGCAAACTACCTGCCCTCCAGGACACCTACACCACCCGATGTCACAGGAAGGCCAAAAAGATCATCAAGGACATCAACCACCCGAGCCACTGCCTGTTCACCCCACTATCATCCAGAAGGCGAGGTCAGTACAGGTGCATCAAAGCTGGAACCGAGAGACTGAAAAACAGCTTCTATCTCAAGGCCATCAGACTGTTAAACAGCCATCACTAACATTGAGTGGCTGCTGCCAACATACTGACTCAACTCAAGCCACTTTAATAATGGGAAAATTGATGTAATCAATTTATCACTTGCCACTTTATATTATTTATATTAGATCATGTTTACATAACCTACATTATTCATCTCATATGTATATACTGTACGCCATACCATCTACTGCATCTTGCATCTTGCCATCTTGATGTAATTAGATGTATCACTAGCCACTTTAAACAATGCCACTTTATATAATGTTTTCATAACCTACATTACTCATCTCATATGTATATACTGTACTCTATACCATCTACTGCATCTTGCCATCCTGATGTAATGTATCACTAGCCACCTTAAACAATGCTGCTTTATATGTTTTCATACCCTACAATACTCATCTCATATGTATATACTGTACTCCATACCATCTATTACATCTTGCCTATGCCGTTGGGCCATCACTCATTTATATATTTTTATGTACATATTCGTATTCATTCCTTTACACTTGTGTGTACAAGGTAGTTGTTGTGGAATTAGTAGATTACTTATTAGATATTACTGCATGGTCGGAACTAGAAGCACAAGCATTTCGCTACACTTGCATTAAAACCTGCTAACCATGTGTATGTGACAAATACATTTGATTTGAATAACATTTTGGGGGCATTTTCAGTGCCAAGAACCCTAAGGTTCTTTGAAGAACTTTGAGGATCTTAGAATAACCCTTGCTGAACCCCTAGTTTTTAGAGTATGGCAGGTGGGAAGGTGCAAGTTACCTGAAAAATATATATTTTTGTTGTTGTACATATTTCCTGTTTCCACCGCAAACACTCACATCACGTATGTCTCACAACCACACTCCCACTCATCCTTCATCCCCTGGAACGTTCCAGTGCTTGTAACACTCTATGCCATATGGCCTCAAATGGCACTGTTCTATTTTTCTTCATAGCCCACACCTTTTAAATATTAAAATAATAACACTTTTGATTCATCAACTGTTGTAGTGATGGAGGATCATTTCCAGTTTTTAAGTAGAGTTCTTTTCAAAATCATTGACGAGAAAAGTATGGTCTACCCCATTGGATATCTTATCGCACCCTCATATGCCATGTCTTGAAATATGCATATAGACGGATTAAAAGTGAACTGACATTGTAAAACTTCTAGCAGCCAACTTTGTAATTCCGCCCATAACTTTTGGATTTCATATCACTCTCAGAAGGCATGAGCTATTGAGTCCTTGTTAGTTTTACACTTACAGTGCCTTCAGAAAGAATTAACACCCCTTGACCTTTTCCACATTTTATCTTACAGCCTGAATGTAAAATTGTTTAAATTTAGATTTTTTTTGTCAGTGGCCTACACACAATACCCCATCATTTGTATTTGTATTTATTATGGATCCCCATTAGTTTATGCCATGCAGCAGCTACTCTTCCTGGGGTCCAGTAAAATTAAGGCAGTTATACAATTTCAAAAATATTACAATACATTCATAACAGATTTCACAACACACTATTCCCTCAGGCCCTTACTCCACTACCACATATCTACAACAGAAAAAAATCCATGTGTATGGAGAGTGCATATGTTATCGTGTGTGTATGCATGTGTCTGTGCCTATGTTTGTGTTGCTTCACAGTCCCTGCTGTTCTATAAGGTGTTTTTTATCTGTTTTTAAAATCTAATTTTACTGCTTGCATCAGTTATTTGATTTGGAATAGAGTTCCATGTAGTCATGGCTCTATTTAGAACTGCGTGCCTCCCATAGTCTGTTCTGGACTTGGGGACTGTGAAGAGACCTCTAGTGGCATGACTTGTGGGGTATGCATGGGTGTCCGAGCTGTGTGCCAGTAGTTCAAATAGACAGCTCGTGCATTCAACATATTACCTCTCACAAATACAAGTAGTGATGAAGTCAATCTCTCCTTCAGTTTGAGCCAGGAGAGAATGATATGCATATTATTAATGTTAGCTCTGTGTACATCCAAGGGCCTTGTTAATAGTGCTGTTAAGAAGTTAAATCAGCACTTTATTATGGACAGACTTCTCCCCATCTTAGCCACTGTTGTATCAATATGTTTTGACCTTGACAGTTTACAATTCTTGCCACCCATTCTGAAACTAACTGCAGCTCCTTGTTGAGTGTTGCAGTCATTTCAGTCACTGTAGTAGCTGACGTGTATAGTGTTGAGTCATCCACATACATAGACACACTGGCTTTACTCAAAGCCAGTGGCATGTCGTTAGTAAAGATTGAAAAAAGAAAAGAGCCTAGACAGCTGCCCTAGGGAATTTCTAATCTCAAAGTGGAATTATGCTTTTAGAATTTGTATTAATTTAAAAGTTGAAATGTATTAAGTCAATAAATATTCAACCCCTTTGTTATGGCAAGCCTAAATAACTTCAGAAGTAAAAATGGCCTTAACAAGTCACATAATAAGTTGCATGGACTGTGTGCAATAGTGTTTTACCTTTTACTGAAGTGGGCTAAATCAGGGCCAGACACTGTTTCTTGGTAGTCTTAAACAAATCTACTTTGAAACAAGTATACACCTCACACACATGGATATGGGCCTAAAAAGAACACTCCTGTACCATGTCAGTTATAGAGTTGAAATGTATTCAATTTTGAGTTTGCATCCAAATATTACACTTTATATGTGTCTTCTGATCCCTCCTGTCTCAGCCTCCAGTATTTATGCTGCAGTAGTTTATGTGTCGGGGGGCTAGGGTCAGTCTGTTACATCTGGAGTATTTCTCTTGTCTTATCCGGTGTCCTGTGTGAATTTAAATACACTCTCTCTAATTCTCTCTTTCTTTCTTTCTCTCGGAGGACCTGAGCCCTAGGACCATGCCTCAGGACTACCTGGCATGATGACTCCTTGCTGTCCCCAGTCCACCTGGCCGTGCTGCTGCTCCAGTTTCAACTGTTCTGCCTGCGGCTATGGAACCCTGACCTGTTCACCGGACGTGCTTGTTGCACCCTCGACAACTACTATGATTATTATTATTTGACCATGCTGGTCATTTATGAACATTTTAACATCTTGACCATGTTCTGTTATAATATCCACCCGGCACAGCCAGAAGAGGACTGGCCACCCCTCATAGCCTGGTTCCTCTCTAGGTTTCTTCCTAGGTTTTGGCCTTTCTAGGGAGTTTTTCCTAGGGAGTTTTTCCTAGCCACCGTGCTTCTTTCACATGCATTGCTTGCTGTTTGGGGTTTTAGGCTGGGTTTCTGTACAGCACTTTGAGATATCAGCTGATGTACGAAGGGCTATATAAATACATTTGATTTGATTTGATTTGATATACACAGTACCAGTCAAAAGTTTGGACACCTACTCATTCCAGTTTTAAAAAAATAATTATTTATAGTACTGGTTTCTTTGCATCAATTCGACCATGAAAGCCTGATTTACGTGGTCTCCTCTGAACAGTTGATGTTGACATGTCTGTTACTTGAACTGTGAAGCATAATTTTGGGCTGCAGTCTGAGGTGCAGTTAACTCTAATAAACTTATCCTCATTAGAGGTAACTCTGGGTCTTTACTGTGGCGGTCCTCGTGAGAGCCAGTTAAGGAAAGAAATTCCACAAATGAACTTTTAACAAGGCACACCTGTTAATTGTAATGTATTCCAGGTGACTACTGTACCTCATGAAGCTGGTTGAGAGAATGCCAAGAGTGTGAAAAGCTGTCAAGGCAAGGGTGGCTATTTTGAAGAATCTTGAATGAGTAGGTGTGTCCAAACTTTTGACTGGTACTGTACATCGTTTGACAAACAGATTTTCAGCGGGTTTTTTAAATAACGTTTATTAATTATGACTGCAGGAAAGGACTACCATGATTTTTTTTATGACTGCCTCAATTCTGTACCCCACACTTATCTTTAAGGTCCCTCAGTTGAGCAGTGAATTTCAAACCCAGATTCTATAAGGACACAAGGTGAGACCCAGATGCAGACACGGGAGGGAGATGGTTTGAGTCTTTGATATTTATTATAATCCAAACGGGTAGGCAAGAGAATGGTCGTGGACAGGCAAAAGGTCAAAACCAGTTCAGAGTCCAGGAGGTACAGAGTGGCAGGCAGGCTCGAGGTCAAAGCAGGCAGAATGGTCAGGCAGGTGGGTACAGAGTCCAAAAACAGGCAAGGGTCAAAACCGGGAGGACTAGCAAAAAGAGAAAAGAAAAGCAGGCGCAAGGGAAAAACACACTGGTTGACTTGAACATACAAGATGAACTGGCACAGAGAGACAGGAAATACAGGGATAAATACAGCGGGGAAAATAAGCGACACCTGGAGGGGGTGGAGACAATCACAACGACAGTTGAAACAGATCAGGGTGTGATAGATTTAACCACAAAGACCAGGGAGGTTTTCCAGTGCCTTGCAAAGAAGGGCACCTATTAGTAGATTTAAAAAAAACAGACACTGAATATCCCTTTGAGCATGGTGAAGTTATTAATTAAAATTTGCATGATGTATCAAAACACTCAGTCAATACAAAGGTGTCCTTCCTAACTCAGTTGCCGGAGAGAAAGGAAACCGCTCAGGGATTTCACCATGAGATCAATGGTGACTTTAAAACAGTTACAGAGTTTAATTGCTGTGAAAAGAGATAACTTAGAATGGCTCAACAACATTGTAGTTACTCCACAATACTAACCTAAATGACAGCGTGAAAAAGCCAGTACAGAATACAATTTTCAAAAACATGCATCCTGTTTGCAATAGAGCACTAAATTAAAACTGCAAAAACAATTGTCTAAGAAAAAAACTTTATGTCCTGAATAAAAAGTGTTTGGGGCAAATCCAACACAACACATCACTGAGTACGACTCTTCATATTTTCAAGCATGGTGTTGGCTGCATCATGTTATGAGTATGCTTGTCATCAGCAAGAACTAGGGAGTGTTGTAGGATACAAATAAATGGAAAAGAGCTAAGCACAGGCAAAATCATAGAGGAAAACCTGTTTCAGTCTGCTTTCCAACAGACACTGGGAGACAAATTAACCTTTCAGCAGGACAATAACCTAAAAGGCTAAATATTCACTGGAATTGCTTACCAAGATGACATTGAATGTTCCCGAGTGGCTTATTTATAGTTTTGACTTAAAAACATCTATGGCAAGACTTGAAAATGTCGGTCTAGCAATGATCAACAACTGTCACGTCCTGACCAGTATAAGGGTTATTTGTTATTGTAGTTTGGTCAGGACGTGGCAGAGGGTATTTTGTTTATGTGGTTCGGGGTGGTGATTTATTTAGTAGGGTGTTGGTTTAGTTAGTTCCGGGTTTTTGGGGTTATGTTCTATGTTTGTATTTCTATGTGGTCTCTAGTCTTTTGTATTTCTATGTCTAGTTTATTGGGGTTGGACTCTCAATTGGAGGCAGGTGTTTTCTAGTTGCCTCTGATTGAGAGTCCTATATATGGGTATGTGTTTGGTTAAGTGTTTGTGGGAGATTGTTCTTGGATTGCTGTGTTGCCTTCAAGACTGTTATTTTGTCGTTCATCGTTTTGTTATTTGTGTATACGTGTTTGTTTGTTTTTTTCCATCTTTTCCCGTCAATAAAGAAGATGAGTATACATGTCCCTGCTGCGTTTTGGTCCTCTCCTTACGACAAGCGTGACAGAATCTCCCACCAAACATGGACCAAGCAGCGGAGGAAGGAGCGGCAACAGGTGGAATATCGGGAGACATGGGCAGAGATGAGGATAATAATTTCCAGGGCTATGGAGGAGTTAAGGGAGCCTGAGAGGCAGCCCTAATAATTTGTTTTGGGGGGGCACGCGGGTAGTTTGGCTGGGCGAGGATTGAGCCCCAGGCCAAATCCCCGTACCTTTCCCAAACAATCAGTGTCTGGACAGGTCCCGTGCTTCGGGGTGATGGGTGCTGTGACGAGGCCGGGTATTTTCAGGCCGGTACGCGCAGTACCAGCGCCCCGCATTTGCCAGGGGGAAGTGGGCATCCAGCCAGTAAGGGCGATGCCAGTTCTGCGCTCGAGACCGCCAGTACGCCTCTACGGTCCAGTGTTTCCCGCTCCACGCACTAGCCCTGAGGTGCGTGTCTCCAATCTGGCACATCCTAAGCCAGCACCACGCATCAAGCTTCCAGTGTGTCAGCCTAGTCCAGTACGTCCTGTTCCTGCTGCCCGCACTAGCCCTGAGGTGCGTGTCCCCAAACTGGCACGTCCAGTACCAGCACCACGCATCAGGCTTCCAGTGCGTAATAGTAGTTCCTCTCGGCCGGTTCCTGCTTCCCGCACTAGCCCTAGGGTGCGTGTCTCCAGCCTTGTATCTCCTCTACCAGCCCCATGCATCAGGCTTCCAGTGCGTCAGCCCAGCCTCGAGAGTTCGGAGACAGTGCCCCGTCCAGAGGATCCAACAACAGTGTCCAGTCCAGAGCATCCGGCAACAGTGTGCAGTCCAGAGGATCCGGCAACAGTGTGCAGTCCAGAGGATCCGGCAACAGTGTGCAGTCCAGAGTATCCGGCAACAGTGTGCAGTCCAGAGTATCCGGCAACAGTGTGCAGTCCAGAGTATCCGGCAACAGTGTGCTGTCCAGAGTATCCGGCAACAGTGTTCAGTCCGGAACCGAGGGAGTCTGCCTGCGACCCGGAACCGAGGGAGTCTGCCTGCGGTCCGGAACAGGGTGAAATGGAAATTAACTGTGAGCTGAATGAGTCTGCCTACAGTTGCGAACTGAGTGAGTCGGCCTACGACTCGGAACGGAGTGAGTCTGCCTACGGTCCAGAATCCAGAGACTTTGTCTACAGTCTGGAGGACAGTAGGCCGGAGCCAGAACCACCTCCTGTATAGGTGGGTTGGGGAGGGGGGGTGTAGCACAAGTGCCGTCAGCGACGGCAGCCACCCTCCCTTCCCTCCCTTTAGTTTAGGGGGATTTTTTTGTTGTTGGGGGGGGGTACTGTCACGTCCTGACCAGTATAAGGGTTATTTGTTATTGTAGTTTGGTCAGGACGTGGCAGAGGGTATTTTGTTTACGTGGTTCGGGGTGGTGATTTATTTAGTAGGGTGTTGGTTTAGTTAGTTCCGGGTTTTTGGGGTTATGTTCTATGTTTGTATTTCTATGTGGTCTCTAGTCTAGTTTATTGGGGTTGGACTCTCAATTGGAGGCAGGTGTTTTCTAGTTGCCTCTGATTGAGAGTCCTATATATGGGTATGTGTTTGGTTAAGTGTTTGTGGGAGATTGTTCTTGGATTGCTGTGTTGCCTTCAAGACTGTTATTTTGTCATTCATCGTTTTGTTATTTTTGTATACGTGTTTGTTTGTTTTTTTCTTTCTTTTCCCGTCAATAAAGAAGATGAGTATACATGTCCCTGCTGCGTTTTGGTCCTCTCCTTACGACAAGCGTGACAACAACCAACTTGAGAGAGCTTGAAGATTTTTCAAAAGAAAGACTGCTGTAATTACTGCTGAAGGTGCTGTATTGACTCAGGGGTTGAAAACTTGTGTAAATTAGATAGTTGCAAAAATGGTAAAAACAACAACAACATGTTTTCACTTTGTCATTGTGGAGTATTGTGTGTAGATGTGAGATTTAAATATAAATCTAATTTGAATTCGAGCTCTAAAACAACAAAATGTGGAATAAGTCAAGGGGTATGAATACTTTCTGAAGGTGCTGTGTCTATTTTAATAAACCCTGTTTGATTAATATGAATGTGGCAGGTTGCAGTTAAGAGCGTTGGTCCAGTAACCTAAAGGTTGCTGGTTTGAATCCCCGAGCCAGCAAGGTGGAAAAATATGTCGTTCTGCTCTTGAGCAAGGCAGTTAACCCCCAACAACAACTGCTCCCTGGGCACCGATGACGTGAATGTCGATTAAGGCAGCCCCCCACACTTCTCCAAGATAGTGATTTATTTTTCTCATTCTTTAATTTAAAATTTCTAACTCAGAATTTACTTTTGCTGAGTATGAGATTATCATTCCATTAATGTATGCCTTAAAAGCATCCCAAATTATGTCGGGAGTTGGCTTTTCTCTGTCCTCTAAGTCTACATTTGTAATGGTAAAGGTTTTAGTAGTTGGGAATAATAATCTCCAGGTGTCCTGTAAAATATTTGTAGAGATAAAAATGTTCAGCCTCTTTAGAGGTTCCTTGATTTTTCCCTTTTTTATTGCTATGTCTGTCTAACTTGATGAATGCTTGATATCGACATAACCTGAAAGGCCGCTCAGCAAGGAAGAAGCCACTGCTCCAAAACCGGTTTGCAACTGCACATGGGGACAAAGATCGTACTTTTTGGAGAAATGTCCTCTGGTCTGATGAAACAAAAACAGAACTGTTTGGCCATAATGACCATTGTTATGTTATGGAGGAAAAAGGGGGAGGCTTGCAAGCCGAAGAACACCATCCCAACCGGGAAGCACGGAGTGGCTGCATCATGTTGTGGGGGTGCTTTGCTGCAGGAGGGACTGGTGCACTTCACAAAATGGATGGCATCATGAGGGAGGAAAATTATGTGGATATATTGAAGCAACATCTCAAGACATCAGTCAGGAAGTTAAAGCTTGGTCGCAAATGGGTCTTCCAAACGAACATTGACCCCAAGCATACTTCCAAAGTTGTGGCAAAATGGCTTAAGGACAACAAAGTCTAGGTATTGGAGTGGCCATCACAAAGTCCTGACCTCAATCCTATAGAAAATTTGTGGGCAGAACTGAAAAAGCGCATGCGAGTAAGGAGGCCTCCAAACCTGACTTAATTACACCAGCTCTGCCAGGAGGAATGGGCCAAAATTCATCCAACTTATTGCGGGAAGCTTGCGGAAGGTTTGACCCAAGTTAACCAATTTAAAGGCAACGCTACAAATACTAATTGAGTGTATGTAGACTTCTGGCCCACTGGGATTGTGATGAAAGAAATAAAAGCTGAAATAAATCATTCTCTACTATTATTCTGACATTTCACATTCTTAAAATGAAGTGGTGATCCTAACTGACATAAAACTGAATTTTTATTTGGATTAAATGTCAGGAATTGTGAAAAACTGAGTTTAAATGAATTTGGCTAAGGTGTATGTCAACTTCCGACTTCAACTGTGCCCTATGGATCCACAAACCTATTCTTTCCCGCCCTCCTACACATATTCATACTCACCCTCCTTCACACTCCCATCTCTCACACACACACCTGCCACAGAACAGTTATTGACATACATGCTATATTTCCTATTTTGTATTGTCTTTCACTGTCCATTTAGCCCATTGGAATTGGCTACTTATAGCTTTATTTCCTAGAAAAGAACAGTTACTTGGGGAAAGTAGAGTATAGATTGTATTGGGGGAGGGGGAAAGAATATTGTCTCAACTTACGATAAGCTGGTCTTAACTCTTCCGCTTGTTTCGGTTCGGCTGGCGCATAGCCGAAAGAGTGTGCTCACATACTCCCTTAAAAGACCTTTGCTTGAAAAATGAGAAAAAGCGGCAATAGTACTGTTTGTCCATCAAAAAGCCTCCAAATAGTCAGAATGATTCTATGATAACTCAATAAATCTGTCATTCATTTTGCAGAGGATATCTTAGTAGCACAATTTTACATCTAACTAGGATGTTTGGTGCAGTATTTCTCAAGTAAAATGTTCTGCATGAAAACGAATTGTCTATCGTTGAAAGACAAAAAACTCTTCATTGAAGAATCCCTACTGTTGACAAATGACAGACGATGGTTGCGTAGACTTCAGCTCCGAACTTTGGCTTGCCTCAATAATTTTTTGTGTGTGCACAAACAGCCAAAAAAACCTTTGCCAAAGACCTAAACGAACAAAGACATCACAAAATGTTGTCATAATACTGTGCCTTCGGAAAGTATTCAGACCCTCTGACTTTTTCAAAATGTTGTTACATTACAGCCTTATTCTAAAACGTATTAAATTGTTGTTTTCTCATCAATCTACACACAATACCCCATAATGACAATGCGAAAGCAGGTTTTTAGACATTTTTTAGAAACAGAAATGCCTTATTTACATAAGTATTCAGACCCTTTGATATAAGACTTGAAATTGAGCTCAGGTGCATCCTGTTTCTATTGATCATCCTTGAGATGTTTCTACAACTTGAATGGAGTCTACCTGTGGTAAATTCAATTGATTGGACATGATTTGGAAAGGCACACACCTGTCTATATAAGGTCTGACAGTTGTCAGAGCAAAAACCAAGCCATGAGGTTGAAGGAATTGTTCATAGAGCTCCGAGACAGGATTGTGACTAGGCACAGATCTGGGGAAGGGTACCAAAAAAATTCTGTATTATTGAAGGTCCCCAAGAACCCAGTGGCCTCCATCATTCTTAGATGGAAGAAGTTTGGAATCACCTAGACTCTTCCTGAGCTGGTCGTCAGGGTGACCAAGAACCAGATGGACACTCTGACAGAGTTCCAGAGTTCCACAGTGGAGATGGGAGAAACTTCCAGAAGAACAACCATCTCTGCAGCGCACCACCAATCAGGTCTTTATGGTAGAGTGGCCAGACGAAAGCCACTCCTCAGTAAAAGGTAGATGACAGCCCGCTAGGAGTTTGCCAAAAGGCACCTAAAGGCTCTCAGACCATGATAAGATTCTCTGAGCTGATGAAACCAAGATTGAACTCTTTGGCCTGAATGCCAAGCGTCACATTTGGAGGAAACCTGACACCATCCCTATGATGAAGCATGGTGGTGGCAGCATAATGCTGTGGCGATGTTTTTCAGCGGCAGGGACTGGGAGACCTGTCAGGATTGAGGCAAATATGAACGGAGCAAAGTACAGAGATTCTTTATGAAAACCTGTTCCAGAGAGCTCAGGACCTCGAGTAAAGGTTCACCTTCCAACAGGACAATGACCCTAAGCACACAGCCAAGACAATGCAGGAGTGACTTCAGGTCTCTGAATGTTCTTGAGTGGCCCAGCCAGAGCCCGGACTTGAACACGATTGAACAACTCTGGAGAGACCTGAAAATAGCTGTACAGCAAAGCTCCCCATCCAACCTGACAGAGCTTGAGAGGATCTGCAGAGAAGAATGGGAGAAACTCCCCAAATACTGGTGTGCCAAGCTTGTAGTGTCATACCCCAAAATAACTTGAGCCTGTAATCGCTGCCAAAGGTGCTTCAAAAAAGTATTGAGTAAAGGTTCTGAATACTTACGTAAATATAATGTTTAAGTTAAAAAAAATATATAAAATTGCAAAAAACTCTAAACCTGTTTTTGCTTTATCATTATGGGGTATTGTGTGTAGATTGCTGAGGATTTAAAAAGAAATGTAATCCTTTTTAGAATAAGGATGTAATGTAACAAAATGTGGAAAAAGTCAAGGGGTCTGAATACTTTCCGAAGGCACTGTAATCTTGTTTGCCCTGTTAATGGCTTATGCTATTCATGAACTGGTAACAAAAAAATGTGATGACCATTAACCTCTACGGGCCACGGGGGCAGTATTGAGAATTTTGAAAAAAATATGTGCCCATTTTTAACTGCCTCCTACACCAACTCAGAAGCTAGGATATGCATATTATTAACACATTCGGATAGAAAACACTCTGAATTTTCTAAAACAGTTTGAATGGTGTCTGTAAGTATAACAAAACTCATATTGCAGGCAAAAACCTGTGAAAAATAGATTTAAAAAAAAGGAGAATTTTGTGACTGTACTATTTAGTGTCATTGTTTTAAAGATACCACAGTGAGAAAGGATTCAGTTCGCAACTCCTACTGCTTCCACTAGATGTCAACGATCTTTAGAAAGTTGTTGGAAGCATCTGTCATGAATACAGACCGAATTAGAATGCTTACAAGTTGACACGTCATCACTTCATTTTTTGCGCCTGCGCATGAATCTGAGAAGAGTGTCTTTGTCATAATCGTTTATTCTAGACACTTGATAGGTTGTGTGAAAATATTACTGATGTTTACTGATGTTTCACGTTAAAAATGGACCAAAAGATTAATGCTAAACAACGTTTGACATGTTTGAACAAACATAAATAGATTATTTACTAGGTTTTTTTTTTAGCTTTTCGGCGTGACTTTACACTGCCCACCTCATTTTGTGGGAGCCTACTGAACGCTAACTATTTGGACATAAATTATGAACTTTATCAAAAGAAACCACATTTGTTCTGGACCTGGGATCGCTGGCAGCGCCTTCTGATGGAGATAATCAAAGGTAAGGGGATATTTAGAATGTTATTATCGATATTAGATGATGCTAATGCTAACGGTATAGCTTAGCTTAGCTTATAGCTTAGCTTATGTTGTTAGCATAGTACCCAGTTTATAGCAAAATGTGATTTCCCAGTAAAGTTATTTTGAGATCTGGCCATTCGGTAGCAATTACGAGATGATAATATATTATTCTTTGAATGACAATATTATAATTTACCAATGTTTTCGAATAGTAATTCCGTGATTTGTAATGCTGGATTCACTGGGTGCATTCGAGCCGAAAAAAATTCTGAATTTCACCGTGACTGTAAATGCTGTTTTTGGATATAAATATGAACTTGATGGAACTAAAAATGCATGTATTGTCTAACATAATGTTTTATGAGTGTCATCTGATGCAGATTGTCAAAGGTAAGTGCATAATTCTAGCTAGTTTTCTGTCTGTTGATGCCCTTCTTTGAATTGGCTAAACATTACACGCAGCTATTGTCAATGTACTCTCCTCACATAACCTAACTTTATGCATTCTCCGTAAAGCCTCTGAAAATCGGACAGCGTGGTTAGATTTAGGAGATATATCTTTCAAATGGAGGAAAATAGTTGATTATTTGAAATGATTACTCTTGCAGTTTTGAATTCCCCGCCATGGTCACATGACAATGAATCCCAATACCGGGATAAGATCCTGCCCCCTGGCCTCAACAGGTTTTAAGATGTGTGTGTATAGCACTCTGAAATCACCTTATAAGACCTCATTCATTGGTGTTACCTTCATTACATTCATGGAAACGTGTCACTTTTCCTAGTTTGCCAGGAGTCTGTAGGCTATAGGTGCCCTCTTCCTGCGTACAGAACATGCCATGATTATTATACCAGCCATTCCCTGCTGGGTTCCTCAGAGTCCCCCGTGCTAGCTACTTCTATCTTGCTCTACTTGCTGTTTGTGCAGCATCAGAGGGGGGTGTCTATGTGTATAGAGTGTGTGTAAATGTTAGCTCAATGCTGGGCTGGCTAGTGAGTCTGCTCTCGCCTGCCATACTAGGCTTTAACAAGGTTTGACCTGTGCTTGACAATATCTTGAAAACAACAAGAAAGACAGCACAGACAGCACAGGACACTGTTAGATATGCAATACACGCATGGTCCCAGTTCCCATTTAGCTAGTCAGCATGCCCCGTCTGTATTTTATTTCAGTATCTATTTCGCAAAGTAAGCGATTTTCTCACACGTTCGTTGCTTTATACTAGTGTCCCCATTTCAGATGACACACCAATGAGCCACAAGGGTTTGGAGATGGGCAGGAAAATGATGAAATGCGTCACCATTTTATCCACATTTATCATTATTCTCTTAACACACGCCAGATGTCCTAAATCATGTGTTCTTGGGCTGAGTGTTCATCACCCTTATTTTTAATATCGTCTGAGGAGGGGAGAAAATAGAAAGAAGCAATTGTGCGGCCGTGGTAAAACCTGTCACAAGCAATCTTGTCTTGGCAGCCGAGCAGGCAGAGTGCTAGTTAACACGCTGATGGCTATATAGCTCCAATTGCCGCTTTAATAGTTATTTTTCTGTACTATACAGCCCTTCCTGGTTTTATGACGTTTGTCAACCCTCCAACTTCAGTTGTCTTATCATTTTTTATTCCAGAAATAGATGGGCTAATATGGTCCATGTTGTTCTTTGGTTGTTAACATGGTGTGGGGGAGATGAAAGTTCCATTTGCCCAGCGGTGTTAAACAAACTCAAGATTTCGGTCCTGTCCTGATTCATATTCATCTGGGAGAACCAGTGACAGCATGACAACTGCCACTAAAACTGACATGTGGGCACTGAGGGTGGGCTTAGAATAGGGGAAACGTGATATATTGAAACATCTGACAAGTCAGTACACAAATTAGTTTAGAGGATAGTCATAAATCTTAAAATAAATATTTTTCAGAGTCCAAGTTTACAAAATTGTTTTCTTGAAAATCATGTTCCTTTAAAATAGATGTATTGTATGCTAAGAATGGTACATGTTTGTATGTAGGCTTACATTACATAAAGGATACTGTAGGTACTGTAGATTGGCCATCATCCACCCTCTTTACAACCAGTCTCCCTTCACTTTCCCTTGTAAACAAGGACAATTAAAATGCTAATGAGTTGAGAACAAACCCTTGAGTGATTGATACTCTCACTGGAGAAATTAATTTGATATTAATATAGAAGTTGGCAAGATAAATAGATAGTGCTATGTGAGTCCTCTCCTTGATTGTTAAATAGTTAGATTGATGGTTGTCTTTATTCAAGGTGTTCGTAGGACTGAAATGAGTTGGCCTTGATAAGGATATAGAGTTCTGCATTATACAAGGTCAACAGAATATTCTCTGTCAAGTGTCTTTGTATTATAGTGTTGTTTAAGTATTAAACCGGTTATGTTATTGTTGATATAGTGATATTCTCTTCGGTCCAGATTATACTGAAAAAGATGGCGCAAGACTCTCTGTATATGAAATATATTCCAAGCACTTATTTTCTAAAGGCCAAAATGCTGGCGTTCACTGTAAACATTGACGATCCTCTTTATAGGCACTTTCTCTTCATTCATTGTAAATGTAAGGAATAAATAATTATATGACAGAGTAGAACTCCTTTTTCATAGCTTTGTGGACAGCGGCTGGTATGGCTGGTTCTCACTGCTCAGGTTTGTATTCTTTTTTCTACACGTTTTTCATGGCCTATTAAATCACATCTCGTCCTGTCGTCCCATGAATCACTGGCAGGAAGCTGGTGTGTGCTGTGCATAACGTTAACCAACTTATGCATTCAGGGCCTGGTTTGTGGACCTGGTTTGTGCCTGTGTAAGATAGAGCAATTTGTAATTCCACATGCAGATACTGTGGCATAGATCTCTATAACAGAACAGCATAACAT
This sequence comes from Salmo trutta, assembly GCF_901001165.1. Taxonomy (NCBI): domain Eukaryota; kingdom Metazoa; phylum Chordata; class Actinopteri; order Salmoniformes; family Salmonidae; genus Salmo; species Salmo trutta. The sequence goes on from NC_042978.1 coordinate 16,996,035, forward strand.
AATCCAACATGTTGTTCAGTTGCTGTAGGTGGAAGGTGTGTGTGGGGAGGGGGATTCTGGATGATCCCAGCTATCTCAAAACAGAGGCTTTTATACTTGACCAAGTCCATGTTTCTGTCTCTTCAATAATCGACATGACAGGAGGAACCTGAACATGTCTCTCAAACAGACAATCTGATGCAGCATGGCTACTGACCTACATATCAAACTATACTCTGGTATGAGAGAGAACTTATATAAAGGATGATTGACATTTCTACTTAAATAAACACATACCCTCCCCTAGGTTTGGTCTATTAGTATCTCTGATGCGTTCACTACTGGGTGTGTAACATGAAAGCATCTTCCTCCTAAGCAAGAACCAATGCATGCCATTGCAGTGGTAGTTGCACTACTGTACAGTAAGGCAAGCCACATTAGAGAATACCTGGACAGCTGAGTGTATATTTTTGTTAACGGCTGTCACCAAACTTTTAACAAATGGCACCTCAGCAGCCCGGAGCCTGGAAAAACCCTGCTCGGAAATGAAGCACCTGCATCATAAATCTTGGAAAGTTACAATAATTTGCAATTCACTCCCTCATCAAAGGCAATATTACCCTAATTTATTATCTCCCTGCGCACGGGCCCGCAAAGGCCGTGGAGATAAGAGTTTATCAGGAGGGGGATTGATTTTCATTAACTGATAATAAAGATGAACTGCCGGGCTCGCACACTGACCAAGAGCCACACTTTATTGGAATTGGGCCAATTTATTTCATGTGCTAGTGGTTCTAATTTTGGTCTGCCTTTTTTCCCCTGCTCTTCAGAATGTTCTTCCTTCATTCATTACCATAGCAACCCAGCCCTACTGTTAATGTCACTACATCTTTTGATGCATCAACACAACGATTTTTAAAACACAGGCCAATGTGTCAAGTCAGCGATAACAGCTGTTTATTTTTTTGTGTCTTGCTAAGACATGGTATATTTTCAAGGATATACTCTACTCTTTGTCAATGTTGCACGAATGTGCCATGATTTGTATACATTGCACTGATAGCCTGTGTAATGTATATGTTATGAGTGTCTTTATTTGTAACACAATCATTTTGACTTGTTCCTGCAAACACACATCATCATTCCCTCCGGTTATTGTTACCCATCCAAATTTTCCCCCAAATATATCATATCCCCAGGTTAAGTCCAATAACCATACAATCAGAAGTTACCTACTAAATAGCAGAGCACTGGGTCCACAGTCTCTAGGATGACAGATCATTTCAATCACTCTACACCTTGCCTCATTAGGTTTCTATATGAGTATACAATGAATACATTTCCCCACCTACTGCCTGGCTCTATGCTACACTGTGAATTCTAGAACAGATTCCTATCAGATACATCCTAATTTCCCACACATTATCATGTGAGCTTGTTTTCTTAAGGTCTTGGAGGCGTGTCTCTGAAGAATGCATGTGATTGGTGCTGATGGTAACGTGCTGAAAGGGCATAAGGCCATCAGTGATAATGGCCATTTCCGCACACTCAATTACCCTATACCTAGAAAATTACCCTAGAAATATTCCAAGAAAAAGGTTGCAACATTTATAGACATAAAATGCCTTCAGGACAGGGATGGACACCTAGCTGTTGGTGCAACGACTCCCCTTCTTGGTGGTGTAGTTATGCATTTATTACACATGAGAATGCAACATCCAGTTTGAAATTTTATTGTAAAATTGAAAAAAAGGAGAGAAAGAGAAAAGCCCCAATAAGCATTTCTTTTTATACACACCTTATCTTAACAGAACAATAACATAAATAAATACAAATGAAATAAATAAACTATTAAATAAACAAATAAATAAACACATACATAATTAAATATCAAGTTCCTTACCTGATCAAATAAATAATTATAAAACCATTAAATCATTAATCATTAATATGAAATAATCTAAGCAGCAAGTATTCAAGAAATTTCAACGGGGAAAAAATGTTTGGTTTCTCAGGCTATTACAGAACACATATTTAATTTTTTTTTATATATAAAAAGGTACTGCTTCCCTTTTCAGTTAACCATGCTGTACTGAGCCCATCAAGCAGATAGGTGGAGCTCTCCTCTTTGAAAAAACCTGTAAACAGCATTTTTCTGGTCCAGGTCTAGAGAACAGCACTGAAATGCTTCCCTTGCCCCACAACATGTCAGTAAAGTCTACTAAACAGATTCAATACTTTTGTTATATATTTTTGTATGCTTTGTGCTGAGAAACCAGAAGTTTAACATCTTTATAAAGCAAAAACCCTCCCCTCCCAGCCCTCCCAATTCCACCCACCATAATACCCCAAGAAAGGTCCTGTGCTGATTTTCCATAATATACAGATTTCATATTTATAATAAGCTACTATCCTTAGCATTCAAACCATAGTTAAAGAATCATATTGTTAATACGAGTAGTACCATAGTTATAATCTTTAACCCCCCCTAGCCCCCCTATTGAGCATGCTCAGAGATTGAATGACCATCATGGTTAGAGAGATGGAATGACAAGGTATGAACGTGGCAGAATGGTACTACAATGAAAACACTGAAAAACATGTCACTGGCTCGAGCACGTCGTTTAAATTTTAGTGCAATGAGAATTACTGCTGTTGCCTACAAATCAGACAGGACAGCACCTGTAAACTCGCACCCCATGTGGGCAAATAATACTGGAATTGATATAAACAGTCTGCATCCACACGCCTCCGTTGCAATTATTGTACTCTTAACTTTTACCCCTCCATAAAAATTACCTCTCATTTCTCAAACGCATTACATTTCAGCCACAATTGCCATCTTTAATTTGTATTACCCAAGCTGTTGTTAAAGTCCAAATGTAATTTGATTTTAATAATTGAATAATCCCTCCAGTAAAATTTGTGTAAGAAAAGCTTTTTGGACTAAGGCTCTAGATGCTAGGGGCACATCTGTATATCACAGTTTACTAAGGTTTGCTAGTCCCGACAGGGGAGGATAAACAGAGGGGACCTACCACTGTAACTCATGAAGAGACGCTGTTCACGTTTGGCAAATACGGGTAAATATCTACCTTGCAACAAAAAAAACTGTCATTATGTTCTTAATCTATCTTGTTCTCTAATGTGCTAATATTTCAACTGTTAATACGTCATCAAACATCTACTACCACATATTTGCACTGCTGCATATGAATATCGTGAATCCGTCATCTGCTATTGGCTTTTCTTCCTTTTTTAGCTTTACAAAATGAACATTTTAATGTCTGATGGAGGAATTAAACATAGGTTGTCCCTTTATAAACGCACTCGGCTGAGATTTGGCAACTCTGATGTTGATAAAGCCATTACAGCACTTTGACAGCATATAAGAACTCCAGCCGTTTGTAGCTTTCAGTGGTCAAGTTTAGTATGCATTGTCCTTTTGGTTTCAATGCTGAGGCTTACATTCAGAACTCTTCAGAGAGCACTAAATATACATGCTGGTACTTGCTCAGTCACACCCTCGCAGTCAAATTCTCATTCAGATGGTTTGTTGCCCAGTCATTCAAGCAGATATGCCATTTGCCAGACATCAGACAGACGGGATGTGTGGTGGAAAAGAACAGCGTCTAAATATTCAGAGTGAGCAGGGCACAGGGCAGTGCTCAGAGAGCAGGAGAGAGAAAGGGAGGGGGATAGAAAGAGGGTGGGAGGGGGAGAGGGAGAGGAGATAGAGGCCTTTCCTCAGTGGTAGATGGATCGGCGTCAGAGGAGAATGAGTATGATGATTGAATGGCTTTGCGATGGAAATTAGAAAAGGGAATAGAGTTGAGTAGAAATACTGCTACAACGTAAATCTGCAAACCAATTTCATCTCAAACATATCATTAGGGTAAAACATGTTTATATTTCATAGGAATAGTATATTGTACTGCTTTAACAGTTTACTTTTTACTAATACTCTTTCATTTATCGGCTCCATCTGGCTATAGGCGTTGCCAACTATTAGACAACACATTATTGGTTCTTCAGGCTAATAGTACGCTGTCTGTGTCAGAGTTTGTTTTGTTGTTGTGTTCCTGTTTGTGACTCCCCTTCTGAGCAGCAGCTGCAGTAACTACACTTAACGTCAGGCCTGCTGCAGTCTAATTGATGGATCATTTTGCTCTTAATTTGACCTCCTAAGGCTGCTAAAGCCAAGCTGTTCCTCATGGTGTAAGAGTTCTCCTCTCAGTGTGCTATTATTCCCACCGGAAAGATTGCATCTGCTCTTTAGTTAAGTCCCATCTACAGCAGGCAGGAAGGCAGGCACGCTGGAAGGACTACACTACACTTGCTCCTCCGTTTGACCTCATTGTTTGCCGCTATGCTAAATAAACTCTACGGACTATTTGTTTCCATTCCAGGAATGATACAGTGCCCTCGGAAAGTATTCAGACCCCTTGACTTTTTCTACATTTTGTTACGTTACAGCCTTATTCTAAAATGGATTAAATAAATGTTTTTCCTCAGCAATCTACACACAATACCCCATAATGACAAAGCAAAAACAGGCTTTTAGAAATGTTTGCAAATTTATTAAAAATAAAAACAGATTCCTTAATTACATAAGTATTCAGACCCTTTGCTATGAGACTCGAAATTGAGCTCAGGTGCATCCTGTTTCCATTGATCATCCTTGAGATGTTTCTACAACTTGATTGGAGTCCACCTGTGGTAAATTCAATTGATTGGACATGATTTGGAAAGGCACACACCTGTCTATATAAGGTCCCACAGTTGACAGCACATGTCAGAGCAAACACTAAGCCATGAGGTTGAAGGAATTGTCCGTAGAGCTCCAAGACTGTGTCGAGGCACAGATCTGGGGAAGGGTACCAAAAAATGTCTGCAGCATTGAAGGTCCCCGAGAACACTGTGGAACCACCAAGACTCTTCCTAGAGGTGGCTGCCCGACCAAACTGGCCAATCGGGGGGGAAGGGCCTTGGTCAGGGAGGTGACCAAGAACCCGATGGTCACTCTGACAGAGCTCTAGAGTTCCTCTGTGGAGATGGGAGAACCTTCCAGAAGGACAACCATCTCTGCAGCACTCCACCAATCAGGCCTTTATGGTAGAGTGGCCAGACGGAAGTCACTCCTCAGTAAAAGGCACATGACAGCCCACTTGGAGTTTTCCAAATGGCACCTAAAGAAACAAGATTCTCTGGTCTGATGAAACCAAGATTGAACTCTTTAGCCTGAATACCAAGCGTCACGTCTGGAGGAAACCTGGCACCATCCCTACGGTGAAGCACGGTGGTGGCAGCATCATGCTGTGGCGATGTTTTTCAGAGGCATGGACTAGGAGACTAGTCAGGATCAAGGAAAAGATGAACGGAGCAAAGTACAGAGCGATCCTTGATGAAAACCTGCTCCAGAGCACTTAGGACCTCAGACTGGGGCGAAGGTTCACCTTCCAACATGACAACAACCCTAAGCACACAGCCAAGACAACGCAGGAGTGGCTTCGGGACAAGTCTCTGAATATCCTTGAGTGGCCCAGCCAGAGCCTGGACTTGAACCCCATCGAACATCTCTGAAGAGACCTGAAAATAGCTTTGCATCAACGCTCCCCATCCAACCTGACAGAGCTTGAGAGGATCTGCAGAGAGCAATGGTAGAAACTCCCCAAATACAGGTGTGCCAAGCTTGGAGGGTCATACCGAAGAAGACTCAAGTGTAATTGCTGCCAAAAGTAACTCAACAAAGTGCTGAATAAAGGGTATGAATACTTCGGTAAATGTAATATTTCATAAAAAAATAAAAAACTGTTTCTGCTTTGTCAATATAGGGTATTGTGTAAAGATTGATGAGGAAAAATAACAATTTAATATATTTTAGAATAAAGCTGTAACGTAACAAAATGTGTAAAAAGTCAAGGGGTCTGAATACTTTCCGAATGCACTGTATATGTCATGTGTTTAAAAGTATAGCGTTCTGTCTCGTAGTCACAAACAGGCCCACAGTACATGTGTGTCAGTCTAGGCCCTCCCTGAAGCAGTGAGAGAAGGGGGCAAGGTGCTGCTGCATTTATCATGCATGCACTGTGTGAAAAATGAACTCTGTCAGTCAGTCAATTCATTCGAAATGCCAATGTGTAATTGATTGTGTATCTCGTGCCCCGCAGTGCTGCTCTCCATCTGATCAATATTAGCATTATCCTAATTATGTTGCGAGTTAGGTCTCAGGTCCCCGTAAACTGATGGTCCCTATTAAAAGAGATGTGCTTGAGCAGGGAGGACCCCCCCCCCCCCCCCCTCCCTGCAGAGAGCAGCTGGAGAAAGCTGGCAGCGGTAGGGGGCAGGACCCAGTAGGCACTGCAACGCCTGGTTGGCAATTTTATAACCATTGTCAGGGTAATTTGTATATTTTATTAACCAGTTAAAGATGTTGAGCTCTTTTACTGCTCCGTATCCACACTACCGGGTGGCACTTTTACAGCTGTGCTTTATGGTCAGATTATCTGTATTATCAGTGCTTTAATGACGCTGCCTCGCTTTTTCCTGACACGGAATGCCTTTTTCTGCAATAAAAAAAAGATGGTGGTCTACAAGGACAATACATCACAATGGAACGCAGTGCGCTGACAGGGGGACTAGAAACAGCAGAAGATTGAAAATATTGTTCAATACACTGTATGTCTTGAATGTTTGGTTTGACACAATTTCCGGGATATCTTTTGGCACTACAGTGTGGCGCTTTATGAGCAGCTACTCAGAGTTGCTTTGTTCCTTCAACACAGAGAAGTTACTAGAGAGATATGTCCAAGATGATGAGTCCAGATTTGGAATGATGACTGCTAACAGCAGATCTGAACATGCCCGAAACAATCTCTAATCCACATATTCTACGTCCACTAAAATAGTATAGCTTTTAAAATATTTTTTTATTTTTTTTATTTTTAAATATTCTCAAACCCAGTAGCTATAAATGTAAAAGGAAAATAAAAGAAAAACCCCTTTTCCTGCTCCAACCTGAAGCTAGTAAGTTTCTTCTTAAGTTTTAACTTGTAACATTATTAGTAGTAGTTTGTAGTATTAGTATCATTAATACTATATTATATTACTGTTGAGAGCAATAAAAATGTTTGGTCCTTTGGTCCCTTAGGGGTGAAAGATTTTCAGTTGTACTGTAGCTAATGGAAACCTCAGTGACCCCAGAAAGTCATAGTCTGGCGCTTGCTGAGAGATGGTGAGAGAATAAGAGAAAGAGCGAAAGAGAAAGAAAGTCCATCAGTGGGACAGAATAGCTTCTTTTTTTCCACTGTTTTTCTTGATCTTCAAGTGTTAACCCTCATTTATCCAGTATAGTAAAAGCCACAAGCGCCTCTTTCTTTATATATATGTGTATATAATACGTATATAGAAATCTATTTGTTGTTGCTGCTTTTTTGTTTGTTTGTTGCTTAATTAACAATTCAAGTCTCAACAAGAAAAGTTTCACATCTTTTTTCAGTTTTTTTTACTTCTCTTGTATTTCTTGCACTGTGCAGTTTGTTGCGTTGAAGTCCTTCGGTGTAGCTGCTGCCAACTCCTTCACACCTTCTTCAATCTCTTCATCATTGCAATAGCCTACGTCTTCTTCATAAGTAAATGCTGATATGTCTTCGAAAATTCCTTGTGTGGATTTTTTTTAAACATAATTTTTGTTTTCAAAGAAAAAAAGTTGAACTCCTCCAAGATATCTTCAGTTGTCCTCAAAACCTAAAAAATAGAGATCAAAATGTGAGGTTCTAAGCTCTGGTACAATGATCCAGTTGGACTCTGAAGAAAGCTCAAGCTAGATTTATTAAACCATACTGGGTCATACAGCTGCAAAGACAAGGTATTTATTACGTCCTATTAGGCAGGGTCAACTCCTTACAGCCAATACATCTCTGTTGCTAGTCAGGAACTTAACTGGTTCCTCTCACTGGTGTAGTCATGGCCCTGCCTGATGAAAGAACCTTAATGTGCATGGAGGTGTGTGCGTATGAGATAGGACGGCAGTTGGACAGTCGTTGGGGTGGGCCCCTCTGGCACCCCTCCCAGAGGTTTTTCTCACTTCATCTGTTGACTTGACCTCGAGCCAAATTCCTCGCTCCTCCCTAGTTCCACAGCTGGCCTGCCTTATCAGGAACTGAAACTAGACTGTTGCCCTTTGCCTCCCTCCTTAAGATCATTGATGTTCAACAATAACATGTTTGAACAGAATATAAACTTTCTGCACTTCCCCATGTCTCACTCAGTAACTTTCCATACACCACCTTCCTATTCACCCTCCATTGACCCCAACATATATATTCCTTATACATGTAAAGTAATCAATAAGTTCTAGTATGGTAACATGAATAAGTAAGTTTCAAGCTAGAATCCAACAAAGCCATGATTAGATCTAGCTTGATTTTATTTGAATGTTTGACATTTCTTGATGAATAGATTTTACTTTTTTGTTGAAATAGTTAAATTATGTCCATGATATCAGTGTGTTGGTTTGGAGAAAGCCAGCCCACATTTGCAAATCAATCTATCTTTGTCTATCATGATGACAGATATCCTATTTCTAGTTGACAGGCATTCTATAAGTCTGAGTCTATAAGAAAGTCCACTGGGCTTACCTGTGCTGTTGCAGGGAATACTGAGGGCTAGGTTGTGTCAGTAAGGGCGGCTGGCATCCTTCGGTCGTTTTAACTGGACTTTCAACCTCTTCATTCCAATCTGAAAGCCGTTCATGGCTTGAATAGCTGCCTGTGCGCTAGCTGGGTTGTCGAAGCTCACAAACCCTAGGAGAAAAGACAGGAAAAGTGTATTAGCCTAAAAGCTAAAATGGTCAATATGGAAAAGTAGCCAAATAAGTATCCAACGACTTAAATTATGAGGAAACAAATAAAAGATTTCAGACAATGCACTCGCTCAATCAAATAGCATTATGCATGGACTATCTCAGATTATATCAAAGGGCTTATTTTGATGGGAACGAAAGTAATATTTGGAACAATATTTAACATTTCCTGTCATTTGAACCATTTTGCTTCTCAATGTAGCTTTGTGCAAACACTATCAAATGCTCTTGATTATAAATCAATGAGCATGCCATTGTGGCTGTTCCACTTGCACAGAGAAGCAGAACCCACACAGGCGAACATAGAGACAGGCCGACGCAGAAGCACATGCGTACCGCGCCAGACACTCAAGTCCAAACTCATGCTGAGCATCCTGTTTCCATCAAGTGTAAAAATAAAGCCTTGAAAGTCAATGACCAGAAACTGCAGTGGAGTGTGGCTCCGGTTGATGCACTCCCCAGCGCCTATAGTGTCATTAGGAACAGTCGATGACCCATGGAAAAACAGCAGGAGCCTCCCCAGGTCCCCTGACACCTGGGAGGGGAGGTGTCTGCCTACGCTGCCCCATTAGGGGGATGGGTTACGGGGGACAGAGGGAGGCGGAGAGGATGAGAGGGGTGCCCTAGGCCGGCCCTGCCACGAATAACAGGGAAGGATGTGGACTTAAAGCAGGTTTAAGGGGAGCTCTTAATGTCAGCTTTTCTCCCTGCACCATCAGTCTGGGTTTATCCCTCTCCCTGCCTTCTACATTAATTACCCTACAGAGCAGCCCAGTCCCCAGACCTAACATTACATTGTAAATGCATAGTGTATTAGTCAATACTGCAAATTTATATGTTATTAAGTCCCCCCTGAGAGCCGGGCGGCAATCAATTTTGCCCAGGGATGTGCGGCTCCCTGAATTGAAAACAAATGTTGATCTATAATTGTCCTTTGCCTTACCCTCCTTTTTTCTCCCCCCTCCCTTCATCCCCACTTTTTTTCAAGCCCAAAGGCAGGTCTGGTCTGTGGGTTGGCAGAGCCAAGTGGGACCAGGGCCAGGTTGGCGTGTGAATCAGCCCCAGTGCGCCCTGGGTATTGGGAAGTAGTGGGGTAACAGAGCGGTGATCTGGATGCTGATACAGCAGAAGCCCTCACATGAGTTTTCAGGTCAATTTCACATCCACACAGTAATACAGTGGCACAGGGACTGTGACTACATACATGGTATTCCCAAGATTTGCTGTCAAAAAATAGCTAAAAGCTTTTCAAACTCAAAGGACATGCTTAGTAAGATAAGAAGGGAAATATAGGCTACCAACTTGTTTAATGTAAAAGTTACATTTTGTTGAAGTAGCACAGGAATCATACTATCATGATAATATATAAAAATGTAAATATTTAAGTACAGATTGCCTTGTTTGCGATACATGAAATGATATTTAAGATAATAGATTGATCGATAGAACAAACATAGAACTTCTCTCTATGACCTACTGTACTATAGCTCCATTACAAAACTCACCGAAGCATTTGCTCTGGTTGGTAGCTCGGTCCATGAAGACCTTGGAGGAGATGACGCTCCCGAAAGGCAGAAACATCTGCATGAGTTCATTATCTCCAAACTCCTGTGGCAGGTGGTAGATGAACAGGTTACAGCCCTCAGGCCCTGCGAACACACAGAAACCATGGAAACCACAATCAAACCTATTTACTGCTTTGTTTACCGCTGCCTGCAGACCAGACCCACTGCTTCTCATTTGGCCGGGAAACAGATCTGAGAAGCACAACTAATGGAGTGGCAAATAAATACATTTGTTAGGAGTTCTGTAACATTATCTTGAAATAATAACAACACTGTGTTTACCACCACAAATACAAATTGTGAATTTTCCAACTTTGATTTGATTTTGCATGGTGTGGCGGCATGACATCACTGAGGTGGCGACTTGATGATGTGTTTTCGTGGAGATGTCGAGCGGGGAGCATTAAACCTCTATTCAAGCATCTAATCTAGTCAAACATCTCAACCTTTAATCAAGACAATGGCCTACATAATAATAAATGCATATGTCTTTGAGGAAAAACTGATTGGTAATGATTTAGAAATAATGAAACCAAAATGACATTTACACACGGTTGTCATCATAATGCTGTGTAGGACAATCAACTAAGCAGATTGAGATGTGACCTATAAATGTGTTTGAAACCAGTCAATGGATTACACAATGCAATCAACCATTAGATGCTCAAATGTAATCTCTATGTAGTCTACATTTTTGGAAAAGGTTAAAGCTAAAGTCAATCCTGCTAGACTGCATCCCATGCAAAGATGCTAAGATGATGATGCTTGATTACTTTTCTTTCCCCCCCAGATAATACCTTCATGCAGCTACAGTACTATGTAACACTTTCTAAAAAGGGAACATTTAATCACTGCATTATAACACCTACACAATATTACCAGGAAAGTGTAATACCAAAATCTGAAAGACCATATTGCAATGAAGCAATAACAGTGAATATTTAACTATTTATAATAGTGTAGTACAATAGTTGTAAAATAGTGTTAGTAATATTGTTCTCTCACCCTCACCTTCTCTCTGTTGCTGCTGCTGGATGACCTGTGATGGCTGAGGCAGTGTCTGGCCTATGGGAGTCAGTGTGCCAGCTGGGTAGATAGCTACAACACATTGAAGGGGAAACACAGAGAGAAACAAGGGGGTTTATGGAGAAAATAAACAAGGGGGCATGTCAGCACTGCTGTAGGTTTGGTCATCACTGAATACTCAAACTATTTGTGTAAATATTTATAACAATCTTTATTATAGTAATCTTTATTATCGTTGCTGTATGCTTTCAGTTACAGTATTGCAGTTTGTCATTCATTATACAATGGGTGGGTATAATTCTGGATGTTGATTGGTTAAAACTGCATTCCAGCTGGTGTCTATTTCACAAGTTACCACTGGCTAAAGCTATGACGTTGAAATGCCTATTTACTATGTTCCATCTCACTGCGCAATCCACAGTCTCATCAGCCCAGCCAGACAATTTATAAACTTGATCTCCACTATAAAAAGCATCTAGACATTATCTCTCATTTCTGTTAGACTAGCAATTGGTTTTCAACAGCTGAGATTTGTATAAACCTTGCTGTCTGTCTCTGACATTTGCAACATTGTTTCAATAATATTGAAATTCGATCTCCAGCTGTCCCATAGTAATGAAAGTGTCTGGAGTCGGGACAAGACAGACAGCAGACAGATTTTCTCAGCCACTCGAAATCATGAATCAGCTGGCATCATTTTTATGGATACATACAAAGAAATACGAATAGAAAACAGGTAAAATGAAACAAAATGCAGCTAGTTTGCAGTCTTTCCTGCGTCAGTTTAAAATGATTGGCGTTAGCTGTGCTGTTGGCTAGTTCCTCTGAACAACAGTGTCCTGACAAGGTAGCACAGCTTCTATGCCAGGCGAAATCGCGCATAATTGTTATTGTTATGGATGTATCCAAATGTCACCAGAAAGCAGCTTTAACAAACGCAAATGCAGCTATTTTGCTGTTATTCTGGCTGCACTGTTTGACGTGACTGTACGTTTTCCGTAGTTGGCTAGCTAGCAAGCAAGGAATAGGAACGTTACCAGCCAGTATGGCATTTAGAACAAACGACTGGGTCCATAGATACAGAACAACAAGACTTAACGACTGGGTCCATAGATACAGAACAACAAGACTTAACGACTGGGTCCATAGATACAGAACAACAAGACTTAACGACTGGGTCCATAGATACAGAACAACAAGACTTAACGACTGGGTCGCGTCACTTGCAACCGAACCATAGAACGAATGACCAGCCTGCTTGGGTAGCAGCCCTAAATCTGTGTCGGGACTATATCTCGTGGAAGGATGAAATAGTATGAATTCATCAAAATAATGTTTTTTTTAATGAGAATATGTCAATCATTATTTGAATATGTTAGTAACCCGTTGTATAAAAGTGATAATGCCTTCAAAGACCGTGCAATATATCCTCCAATCACCGGCTTCTCTGCATTATCACTTAAATGTAGCATGTAAGGGATAATCAACGAGGGGCTATGCGTTCTATGGAAGATAATGAACTATGTGGAAGGTGTGTTGCACGACACGCTAGAAATGTGTTGTTCAACATCCACTGAAGTAGCGAGCGAGTTTACTACAGTAGTTGCCGTGGTAACCAAACAAACACTTACTAGTTTAGCTAACCAAACCATCAGTACTAGCTTGCCATTATGAAAATCGAATTTAACAATGCCAATAAAGTTTTCAATTCGACTTTTGCTTTCAAAAGCAGCACACACATAGAACATGTAAGAATGAACTATAGCCCCTGAATTCTTCCGTGCAAATATACCATGCCTTATACGGCAATAATGAGCGCCCTAGTATTCTCTTCAAAACAATCAGAAACAAGTATTAAACAATTCCATGGTATAATCTGCATTATAAACTGGGTGGTTCGAGGCTGAATGCTGATTGGCTGTATCTATAACCGTATACCACAGGTATGACAAAACATTTATTTTTACTGCTCTAATTATGTTGGTAACCAGTTTATAATAGCAATAAGCACCTCGGGGTTCGCGTTGCATCGAGCATAAGAACAGCCCTTAGCCATGGTATATTGGACATATACCACGCCCCCTCGTGCATTTTGCTTAATTACACCATGGCATTGCTGAATACTAGTTTCTGATTGGCTTGAAGGGCATTCTAGAGCGTGCATTATTTCCCTATAATGAACGGTATATCAGCATGGTAGAATCAATGGCTATAATTAATTCTTACATGTTTTGTTTGAGCCGAATTGAAAACATTATTGGCATTGTTGAATTCGATTTTCATAATAGCAAGCTAGAACTGATGGTTTGGTGAAAGATTTTTTACAACTAAAGCTCATTGTCCTATCTGTGGTTTGGTTAGCTAAACTAGTGAGTCTGTTTGTTTGGTTACCACGGCAACTACTGTAGCTATCTATTCAACTTGCTAGCTACCTCAGTAGATGTTGAACAACACATTTCTACAGGCAAATTAACACATTCCTAGTGGCAAATGTGTTGCATTATAGCCATGGTATGAAAGGGATAATCAACTCTGCTAACGAGTCGTGCAACACACCTTCCACGTCGTTCATTATTTTCACATAGAATGCATAGCCCCTCGTTGATTACCCCTTACATAATGTTAACTGGTAGAGATGAAGTAGCAAATGTGTTGTAAGAAAGTAGTGTAGGGTTTCATTACCATGCTACAAAAAAATGCATCATATTCATTTACTGCACCTCAGTTTGGTATGAGCCTTGAGGTCTTATCTCAGTGTGTACATAAGGCCTACCTGTGTATTGCTGTACTCCGGTGAAGGCTTGCTGGAGGGTGTCTGCGGCGGTGGGGCTCTGGGTGGAGTAGGACGGCAGGCCGTTGCTGTACATGGTCTCCACGGCGGGATGTCCGTTGGGCTGATGGTGGGGGATGCCCGTGAAGCCGTTGACGATGGGAGTGACGATGCTGGGAGTGGTGATGTTGGCTGGTGGAGAGCTAAGGCCTGCCGAGACAAGGACATTTTAACTTTTACAGACTATCGAACACACACACACACACGCATGCACACACACGCACACACACACACACACACACACACACACACACACACACACACACACACACGTTTGCTCGCTACACATCCTCTCCATCACAAGGACAGGATTCCTACACGAAACTGTCACATAGCAGGCGCTGGTGGTGACACATCCCGCTGGATCACTGGGAAGTCAACCTGTGAAAAATGAGCCTGTCTGTAGTGTTTGTGCGATAGCCTGCTGGCTCCGAGTGCGAGCGGGATGATGAAACCGCTATGCAACTCCAGTAAGATTCTGACGAGATAGGGGAGATTACAGTGAAACATTTACTCAGTGTGGACGCGGGTAGCCTACTCTCTTTATATATCATGAAAAAGATCAGATAGCTTGGCACACCATGAGCACATAACACACACACACACACACACACACACACACACACACACACGGTTGCAGGATGTTTCACGGTTAGAATAGAATTGGATGCTCCTCTCTCGTTCGATGAATTTTAAACCAGCCTCTTGTTGAAAGTGTGCAATCTTGGGCGGAATGTGAATGAGTCCATTTGAGGAGGATCTCACTATGGATGATGGCTACTTTGAAAGGCTGCTCCGTGGTAGAGCATCAGCCCTCGCTGAGAAACGGGCCCCCTGGGGACCACCTTTCAATCTGGAGCCAAGACGGGATTGGACAGAAAGGCCTGTTGTCACGGAAACCCTCAGGCATGCCATCATAGCAATTTGTCCGCCTCGGTAAAGAGCCCCTAAAGAAAAGTCCACATAGGGATGGATACATACGGTGGGTATGCTATGCTGCATGGCTGGGAGTAATGCTAATGCCTTGGTAAATAGGCTGTGGCTCACACACAGAAAAACCTGCACAGAGCCATGTCAGCCTGAGACTACCCACGCACTCGGAGCACAGTTTAAGCAGTGGGGAGCCTGACACTCATGCAGCCAACCGCTGTGACCAGGGGAATTGCCCGGGTCCCGGCGAGAGCTGTTGTGTCTTTTGCACCATTTCCTTTTTTTAAGCTCCCTGCATTTGCTTGTTTCCTGCAGAACTGTGATGAATTAGACTGCAGCTCTGGCCCATTCTCTGGCGGGGCCCAGGAGACTGCTGCTCCCCGTTCTGAGGGTTCAGACAGCCAGTCTGGCCGACCACACGCACTCTATTGTACCGCGCCATAATGCAGCCTCTCCATCATCAGGGAAATTCATTTTCCAAGGCTTAGCAGTGGGCCGTGGCCGCCGTGTGCTTCAGGGTCAGCAGGCAGACGCAGCGCACGTGTGATAAGAGCCCAGAGAAAGGAGATTCTAAAAGTCACAGGGTGGGAGATGATGCTTGTTGGGGACATTTGGCGCCAGAGAGAGCCCAGTGGATCATGGAGGAGACAGCTGCAGGGAGTCATGTCCAAGTGTAATGTGAGGGACTACAGCTTCAAACTAGAAAAATCGTATTTATGGTTGTAAAATAGTAGTAGTAGTAGTAGTAGTAGTAGTAGTAATTGAAGTAGTAGTACTGGTAGTAATAGTGGTTTCATAGGCTATGGGTTAGTTATAGTGACATATTTTGGGGTGGTTTGTAGCTGTATAGTTGTTATAGTGGGTTATAGTGGGCTAGTTTAGTAGGCTAGAGTGAATACTATATCATCATAAGCCATAGAATGAATTACTATGATCAGGGCACCCTTGGGAATGAGACCCTGGTATCAATGGGTTTTCACTAAATAATCATTTTCATAATAATAATAATAGAGTAATAAAAGTGTTTTTAACCTCTCAAAATGAATGGGGATACATTCTGAAAGTGTTGTAGCAATGATTTCAGTTTAGAATGTGGAAGCCTGCGTTCCACCATTGAAATGAATGGGGATACAACAAGCGTTATAGTTTGTGATGTAGAAACGGAAGCAAAAAGCTGTGTTGAAGCCATCTAAGTTGAGTCAGTTTGTGGTGTATCCAAATTTTGCCTTTGAAATCTTTGGAGCTTTTATGCACATCTTAAACGGTTATAGTTCAAAAAGTATACATGGTATCAAAAAGCTGTATAGAAGCACACTATTATGGACCAGTCTACACATGTTAGTTTGAATGGCGTTTCTAGCTTAAACGGTTGAAGACTAGTTGCGACCAGAATTTTTCCCATTCAAGTCTATGGCACCTGAAATGCATTGAGATTTATGATTTTTTTTGAAGCATCAGTGCCAGTCTGCATGTTTTCAAGTTATTTTGGTGTTGGTAGCTTTAACGGTTTGGGCCCTACAGGTGGCAATGGGAGGCGAATAATAATGATAATAATAATTATTAAGTATAAACCGTTTCTAAAGTTGTGCTTCGCTTTCAGCAAGCACACTTAATAATTAATGCTACTCAGCTCTGAGGAGAAGAGGCCGAAACTGCTCAAAAACATGTGTGTAGATACAGTACTAAGGCATAAGTGGATTACGAAGAATATACTGAGAATCTGATTTCATTTTCCTGCATATTACTTTCCACACAACAATACCATCCCATGAACTACCGTTACTGCTCAAATATCATGTTCTTAAACATGAGCAGACCTCAACAAATGTATTTCTAGCTGGAGTAGGAGAAATATTGTACTCCGTACGGTGCCATACATAACAAGACATTTCATTTTATACTCCAGTGGACATATAGCCTCGCATTGTGAAAATCATATTCATAGCGTGTTTACAATGCACACACGAGCATGTGCCTGTTTACATATGCCTGTTTACTGAATGCATTGTCCCATAATAATGACATGTTGTTTTGCACTCCAGAATGGGTAAATAGGATACTACGGGTCAAGAGATTGCTTATATTTCACAACTCGGTCTTACCTGTCAGCTTTCTAAGGTTATTATACCATGAAGTGAGTCTACTACATATTCCACTTGGTTTTATGTTATGAAAGCATAATTACATTTACATTATTACCGTCTGTTCTTTGGGAAAATTGTTGTGATTGCACTGAGAAAGAAGCATAAGAGTATTTATTATGCTAATTATATATTCAAATCAACAAGGAGCACTGGACCCATTTTGGAGAGCAGGACAGTCATTATGAACACAAGGACTGTCTCTCAGCGAAGCAAGAAATAAGCATTCATAACAGATGTTTTCATTTATTGATTCAAAAACTAGGTGCATTTGTACTCGGAGGGCAAACTGCACTCAAACTGTTCTGGTTGTTCAAACGTTAATGAAGAAAGGTCTAAAATGTTATAATGGGTGTAGATTAAGACTCCAAGAGAACTACTAATAATACTGAAAAGTACTTTTTGTCATTAAAAGGTGTTATCCATGTTAATGTGATAAAGTCCGTCCTGAAAAAGTCCAAAATGGAGATCTATTAGATGATGCTGAGACTATATATGGTACATATTGTATAAAATGTGATTCAATATAGTGGTCTGTACGCAGCAACCCTGGTAGGATGAATGTGGCTTGTGCCAAAGGGGATATTCTGTCTGAGCTGGTATCCCATGGCTAACGTGACACACAGCTACCCAAGGTGAGGTCGCCCTGAGCCCAGGCAGGCAGGCGTTCCCACTGAGGCGTGGTGCTGCTCAGAGCCCTTCAGGGGGTCACAAACACTATGTCAAACAGCTCATTTGCTTCAACTGTGGCATTAGTCACTCTGTGGAATCGTCCTGCATCATGTTTTTGACCCCAATCCAAACCCACTTCCATCAATGACACAATCAGGGCTGAATTGAATGGGAGCGTGGTTAGGCAGGACCCTATATGTATGTAATGGATGTATTCAGCCCATGTAGAGCAGCGCTCTGGAACGTAACATTGTGACTTTGATTACACACTTCCTGGTCATGTGATCGACCTAACAAAGGACTGCCGTTCCCCTCCCCCTATCTATCCCCTGGGATCGGCATTTTTTTGTTGTTTTATTTTTGTTTCTCTTGAAGCTCAGGAAGTGCACCTGCTGAACATTATTGTCAAAAAGCATCATCATGCATCATTGTAAGGATACATGCTCTAATCAAGTCAACCATCTGGCAGGCTGCTTATACGCCATCAAGCTGAAATGCTTTACATCTGTTGATCAAATGGGTGTTTCATTGTTTTCAGAAAGCACCCCTTAACATTTCTGCCACTTTAAACTTTTTCTGCTGTGGTGCACAAGCTTTATGTTGTGATAGGCAGGCGTGCACAGAGGTGACTCAGATCATTAAAAGAGAGGGTAATGCACCACGTTTACCTCAAGATCAGCCAGGCTTTGAATGGTCATTTTTACGACACTGTTTGTAATATATGGTAATTCATGCACTGCATTGTGGGACTTAGCGAGGCGCCTGTCATCATCCAATGGACTTCTTCGGGTTATTAAGGAGATTTAGGCTAAGGTTGTGAACATGGAGGCTAAAACTTTTCTATATTTGATGTCTAAGCCGCATATTTGGCACTGCTGAATTCTTTGACATATCTAAGTATAGTGGCAATGCATTGTGTAAAGATATGGAGAGTCGATGAGACAACTTTGTGGGCCAGCATCAGTAAAGAACATGAAAGCATGTCTCTAACATTACAATGAATTATTCCACTTATTCACTGCATGAGTCTCAAAGTCTCTAAGTGGCTCTCAGCCCCCTTAAACAGACAGCCTTGCCAGCATTGTTATGTGCTCCTTCAATGAACTTTAAATAAGTCATGGCACCAGTCGACATGTGAAAGGGGAGTCTGTTGCATACATACACCAGTCTGCTGCCTATCAGCACCGACTCCAATGAATGGAATCAAAATTCCTTTCATATTTATTGTAGTCCTTGGAAATTCTCTCTCTTACAGTGATTAATAATGCATTGGATTCAATAATAAAAGTAATCAGCAGACTGTAGCTTACACAGAAGCGTGTCAAATGCTAGACATATTTCAGCGCTTCTCGGATTTCTGAGAGGGAACACACACCATGGTGAGCTCTTTTCAATACCAAAGGCCAGTTCATTAAGCTCCTTGCATTGCAGATTGATAAGCCATTGATTCCAACCCCCTGCAAAAGCCTATTTTTCTTATGATTATAACATAGTGGATTGCTCTCTCGAACAAGGTGGTGCAGTATTAGGAAGCCCTTTGAAAAGGTTAAATGTATATGAAATGAATATCTGATATGGCTCAGTATTGATTATGCACTTATGTATATTTCAAATCAGTATTATGTATTTGCTGCATACATAGTCCATACAATGTGTGCGTATGAAGTGCATGTGGTGATCCTGTCTCTTGGTCTTTCATCACAGTAGTACTATACTGCAGTCACGCTTCAGTATAAATACTGAACACAACACATACGATGCAGTGGAATTCTGTCCTGTATTGCCAACAAAAAAGAAGCACCTCAGCTAAACTTTTAATCACTGTCTTTGATTGATTACCTGTGTAAAAAAAAGTGGCCACTTTGCATAAAAAAAATGTCACTGTAAATATTTGACAAATAGCTCCTCTCCAGCCTCCACCACTACAACGCTCAACTTAGTGCATATATACAGTACACAGCATGTGCATATTGGCATGTTCCATCAGATATACATACATGCATTAAGTCATGAGAGAGAGAGAGATGGTCACTGACAGAACCCATTCTAACCTGTGATATAGATTTTCAGAGTAGAACGTAAAGGTGCATTAAAATGGGTCATGTCAGACAGATGCGTAATCTTGACTTGATTCCCTCACAGCTATACAGTTCTAATGTTATACAGTTACCAAACTCACTATACTGCAATGTCAGGGGAAATATACAAATAAACACAACAAAGACTTAGAATTTGTATTATTCATTTTGATGCATGCTTTGTGAGAGAGGATCTTGTGGGTTTCTCAGTTTCACGGAAAATGAAATATTGCTGAATAAGCAAATGTTATGCGGTAAGCTATCTCAAAGTCCTCTGCTGCGCTCCCTGTAATGTGTCTGTATAGAATGATGGGGCCGTTTGTAATGGAAAACTGAGGGAAGTGCATGCAGATCCTGTGCAAGTGTTTCAAAGCACAAGGTCAAAAGACGGAGGAGAAATTAGTGCCGGTACCTGTAAACGTATCTATTATGCTCCCGATTCGATTTACCGCACCAAAATATATCTGCATACACAACATAAATATGCAAATCACATCAAATGTATTTTTCTTTTCATTTTTCTTCAACGGGAATCATTTTGGATTATCGGTAGGCACTACATTTCCTCTTTTCTCTTGGCCTTGCTGCAGTCTGAGTTCTCTCTTCCCTCTTCCTCCTCCCATCTCCCAAACTCCACCCACACACACACACACACACACTCACCCAAAGGGAATGAAACGCATTGCTTACCCAGTGCCTGATGGAACTCCCCAGACACCGGGGTCATGGAGTTGGGTGGGAGGCCGTTGATGCTGAGTGCCCCCATCTGGTGGAGTTGGGTGGTGGGGAAAGCCATGCTGGGCGTCAGGTAGCCCCCGTGGCTCGCTGCCATGATGGCTGCCTGCTGCTGCATGAGCTGGGGGAACAGGAGGGAGGGAGAAGAGAGGGAGAGAGGTTAGTATAGAGGGAGGGAGAAGAGAGGGAAATGAGGGATGGGCGGTGAGCAAGAATTAGAATAAAGTGAGAGATGAGAGAGAGAGAGAGAAAAGGGACCGAAGAAAGGATGAGGAAGAGACGGAGCGGGAGAGGGAGAGAGAGGAGCATAGGAAAGTTAGAGTAGAGGGAGGTATAGATGGGGTTGATGGATGTATAGTGCATGGAAAGTAGAGCGGAATAAAAGAAAGGAAGGAGGGGGAAAAAGTCTGTCAACCTATGTTTAGTGAATCTGTCTATCCTCACAGTCAGAGGGCTGTCAGCAGCTGTAGGAATCTTTCAATAGCTGTCTGTTGGGCTCATTCAAATCAACGGATTGACATGTGCACATTATTCCTGTCTCTGGGGACCTGGGAAAGTTCAGAGGCAGAATTGAATTGCATTTATCTTCCTTTGTCAAACTTCTCTGTGTGTCCCTCTCAGGTTGTGTAAGGTAAAGTGGAGGGGCAGTGACATCTCTGTGGCTCCGGTCGCTGGGCTCTTTTTAACTTGCTGCGGTGCCACTGGCGTGTCACGAGCAGCAACCTGTAATGACAGTCCATTTACACTGGACACAGTGATAAAGAACTAGGCTGACACCACTTAGCACGAACACACAGATAAACCCATTCTCTATCCAATACTGCCTAGAATATACCCACAAACACGGCTAGTATTTCTGCACTCCGTCTCAGATACTGAGGGCCTAATTCCAGAGAAAATCCATCATTGTACGAAGGTGTTTACAACCTCTGGACCAGTGGGTTTATCTGGGAAATCAATGTTATTTTGTAGGGCATCTATTTCATGATAAGGAATGCAGGTATGCGGATGAAAAACCTGGACACAATCGGACAATCCCATTCCTGTTTAATATCCCACAGCGCCCTCCGTCCTGTTGAGAAAGTGGATTGGCACCCCCAGTCTGACTCAGCTAAGCAGAAATCAAATGCCTTCGCCACTAGCTAGCTCTGATGTTAATGACGATATTGTGCGGCTGAGGCAGAAGATGCCACTCTCCCTGTATTTGCATGGAGTCCCTGGATAGGAAAAGCCAATTATTTTCCCTCAATGCCCCTGTCAGGTAACCTAAAAGCGGCTGTCCTGCCACAAAACGGGCGCCGCTGGCACCTCATCCATTAGCCACATGCCTTACCACCGCTATCTATTAACTCCTTTTGTCATTTGCATAATTTTATCAACATGACAAATGGGGATCATCCATTTTGCTCGGAATAAGATAAATTGAGCTTTTAGGGGTTTGGAAAAAGGGGCGGC
This sequence comes from Salmo trutta, assembly GCF_901001165.1. NCBI lineage: Eukaryota > Metazoa > Chordata > Actinopteri > Salmoniformes > Salmonidae > Salmo > Salmo trutta. The sequence goes on from NC_042978.1 coordinate 17,018,309, forward strand.
AAGGAGAACTAAAAAGCACGACCAAGAAAACAAACAATGAGAAGAAGTCAGTGTGAGAGCTGTGGTTGGTGTGCGATAGAGATGGTGTTAATACCCTCATTAAGTTTAGACTGGGGTCGGAGGTTTGGGGTAAAAGGCCTCTGATCTGATTGGCCCCTGTATCAGAGCATACTGTCACACAAGTCAGTGGCTTTTGTCCCCCTCTCAGGATCTTCTGCCTGCTTTCAATAGGAGTTGGGGACTTGGGCTTACTCTAATAACCTTGCAACCCATTTGCCAGTGGCCTATACAAGTTGATGGAAGCTGTAGCAGGCCTAGATGGTAGAATAACAGACTGAGGCAGAAGGCCTCCGTATAGCTGTGACTTTACATGCATAGATAATGCAGTCCTTCATGCCAGCTGCCAGATTGTCATGGATAACAACATGGCATTCAGTGATGCTTTTTCAGAATTAAAATGCAGCAAATTGGAAGCTGAAGCATGTAATTATGTTGGAATGAAGTGGGTAATACAAACTGGCTCTGATAAAAAGCCTCTGTCCACCAACTGGAAGTGTTGACAGAGATATTCAGTCATTTTCTACTATTCATGTGTTTTTCTTTTTTCTAAGACTTTCATCCATATTCAAAAGCCATTGCTACAGTATATTTCTTCTTATTTATCCTTGGCAGTAGATAGCAAAATGTCTGTGGCAGACAAAGAGCTAAATTGCATTGAACTGAATCTTCATCATCATGGCCATAACCTTTTCTCGCTCTGAAATGGAAAGAAAAGAAACGAAGGGAGAAGAAAAGAAGCAGGGAAAAAGTTGCCCGTGCTACAGCATCCATTTAGTGTCAGGCATCTGCTTCTTTATTGCAACCTGATGGCATTATTCTCCCCTGGTGCCAGCAGGCAATCACCTCTATCACATGGCAATTATCTCTATAGCACTGCTCTGTGACTCGCTGACTCTCAGCACTGTCACATGTGACCCTTCCAGCCAGTCCTGAACGGGCAACGAGGAGGAGGAGAAGATTGGGGGAGCGAGGGAGGGGGGGGAAAATGGAGCAAGTGAAAGAGAAGACCCCAGTTATTGAGGTCCTGGACCTGCAGATTGCCTGAAACTGCAGACTGGTGTGCACTCCAGCAGAGAGAACCTGAAGACAATAGAGTCCACTGCAATTGCCTGGCCTGAGCTTAAGGGCTTCAATTGTTACCATCATGCTATGGTGTGTTTCCTTAGTGGGGTTTTAATAGGGTTTGTTTCATGTTTCATCATTTTGGTGTGTGTGTTGATGAAGATTTGGGCAGTTGGTATGGGAGGGTGTCCCACTTATAAGGTACTTTTCTAGGAAATGTCAAGATCCGTACAGTAGCCTTATCTAAATAACAATTTTCTCTCATTTATTATATTTGTGACCATTAATGAATGCATAATATAACACATCCTCCTTGTTATTGGCTGTGCATAGTTCCTGCTTGTGCAATGCAATCGCTCAAGGTGTTGGTAAGGTACAGTAGAGGCAAATCATTTCAATATCACTTGTAAGCTCTTCTCTTTTATGATATAGCTGCATTTATTGTAAAACACTTTAGGTTTGATCGTTTCCTGATTTGTGTTGGGTTGGGTTGGGTTGTGTTGAATGGGACCAATTATATACTGTATATTCTGACTAGTTCCAACAGGGGGCGATGTTTGTCGATGTGAGGAGTACACTCACCATGCACCTCCTGTATATCCACCTACACACACACACACCTTCACCATTAGCTCACAGTTAAAATAACTGTTTTCTTAAACCATTCCTTTTTATCCGATTCAATCTAATACACACTCTTTGGTGATGTTGTGCCTCTAGTGTCACACATCTTCAAGCCTTCCATTCCCACACTGAAATGGCATGTAGCATTTCAGAAACAGCAAGCTGAAATGGCTGTTCTCAGGAATGTACACATGGCTTGAGATGAGAGAAGTGTGACACAAATCAAATTGTGTACAAATATGCTCCATGTGTATTGACAGGCAACAGGAAATAATGGGTAGCTGCTTTATCACGTATTTACACTGCTTCTTTACAACAACTATTATCAGCTCTTTGGAATGGTATGGGAATAACTTCCTCCCTCCTTGTGTTTCGTGAAATCACGTTTGCAAATGGGATGTTGTCTGTCAGAACAGTGCTGTGCTGTGTCTATCTTGAAAACGGCATTTTGCTCATTTTTGTCAGTGTTGTACCCCTACAATTTGTGTTCACCCCCCCCCCCCCCCCCCCTCTCCTGGATTGACTAAAATCCAATTTACGGGCTGTCAGCTCAACTCTATAATCCTATCCACTGCTGTATTTGTGAAGTAGCTCTTTGAATTTGCCATTTACTGTACTGTGGATATATACCGTCCCTGTAGATGTCTGTATTCCATACCCTGCTAGCTATATATACACTGGTAAACATATGGCTGGAGGAGTACATATCAGTGGAGGCTGCTGAAGAGAAGACAGCTCAAAATTATGCCTGGAATGGTATCAAACACATGAAACGTGGTTTCCATATGGTTGACTCCGTTCCAGACAATATTATGAGCCGTCCTCCCCTCAGCAGCCTCCACTGGTACATGTTTTTTTCACCTTTATTTAACCAGGTAGGCAAGTTGAGAACAAGTTCTCATTTACAATTGCGACCTGGCCAAGATAAAGCAAAGCAGTTCGACAACATACAAAAACACAGAGTTACACATGGAGTAAAACAACATACAATCAATGATGCAGTAGAAAAAATAAGACTATATACAATGTGAGCAAATGATGTGAGATAATGGAGGTAAAGGCAAAAAAATGCCATGGTGGCAAAGCAAATAAAGTATGGCAAGAAAAAACACTGGAATGGTAGATTTGTAGTTTGAAGAAAGTTAAAAGTTAAAATATAAATAATATGGTGCAAAGGAGCAAAATAAATTAAATAAATAAATACAGTAGGGGAAAAGGTAGTAGTTTGGGCTCAATTAAAGATGGGCTATGTACAGGTGCAGAGATCTGTGAGCTGCTCTGACAGCTGGTGCTTAAAGCTAGTGAGGGAGATAAGTGTTTCCAGTTTTAGAGATTTTTGTAGTTCGTTCCAATCATTGGCAGCTGAGAACTGGAAGGAGAGACGACCAAAGGAGGAGTTGGCTTTAGGGGTGACCAGAGAGATATACCTGCTGGAGCGCGTGCTACAGGTGGGTGCTGCTATGGTGACCAGTGAGCGGAGATAAGGGGGGACTTTACCTAGCAGGGTCTTGTAGATGACCTGGAGCCAATGTGTTTGGCGACGATGATGAAGTGAAGGCCAGCCAACGAGAGCATACAGGTCGCAGTGGTGGGTTGTATATGGGGCTTTGGTGACAAAACGGATGGCACTGTGATAGACTGCATCCAGCTTGTTGAGTAGGGTATTGGAGGCTATTTTGTAAATGACATCGCCGAAGTCGAGGATTGGTAGGATGGTCAGTTTTACGAGGGTATGTTTGGCAGCATGAGTGAAGGATGCTTTGTTGCGAAATAGGAAGCCAATTCTAGATTTCACTTTGGATTGGAGATGATTGATGTGAGTCTGGAAGGAGAGTTTACAGTCTAACCAGACACCTAGGTATTTGTAGTTGTTAGAACCGTTAGAGAGAAGTTATGCTGGATGGGCGGGCAGGTGCAGGCAGCGATCGGTTGAAGAGCATGCATTTAGTTTTACTTGTGTTTAGGAGCAGTTGGAGACCACGGAAGGAGAGTTGAATGGCATTGAAGCTCGTCTGGAGGGTTGTTAACACAGTGTCCAAAGAAGGGCCAGAAGTATACAGAATGGTGTCGTCTGCGTAGAGGTGGATCAGAGATTCACCAGCAGCAAGAGCGACATCATTTATGTATACAGAGAAAAGAGTTGGCCCAAGAATTGAACCCTGTGGTACCCCCATAGAGACTGCCAGAGGTCCAGACAGTAGGCCCTCCGATTTGACACACTGAACTCTGTCAGAGAAGTAGTTGGTGAACCAGGCGACGCAATCGTTTGAGAAACCAAGGCTACTAAGTCTGCCGATGAGGATGTGGTGATTAACAGAGTCAAAAGCTTTGGCCAGGTCAATGAATACGGCAGCACAGTAATGTTTCTTATCGATGGCGGTTACGATGTCGTTTAGGACCTTGAGCGTGGCTGAGGTGCACCCATGACCAGCTCTGAAACCAGATTGCATAGCGGAGAGGGTGCGGTGGGATTCAAAATAGTCGGTAATCTGTTTGTTGACTTGGCTTTCGAAGACCTTAGAAAGGCAGGGTAGGATGGATATAGGTCTGTAGCAACTTGGGTCAAGAGTGTCACCTCCTTTGAAGAGGGGGATGACAGCAGCTGCTTTCCAATCTATGGGAATCTCAGACGACACGAAAGAGAGGTTGAACAGGCTAGTAATAGGGGTTGCAATAATTTCGGCAGATAATTTTAGAAAGAAAGGGTCCAGATTGTCAAGCCCAGCTGATTTGTAGGGGTCCAGATTTTGCAGCTCTTTCAGAACATCAGCTGAATGGATTTGGGAGAAGGAGAAATGGGGGAGGCTTGGGCGAGTAGCTGTGGGGGGTGCAGTGCTGTTGAATGCAGTAGGGGTAGTTAGGTGGAAAGCATGGCCAGCCGTAGAAAAATGCTTATTGAAATTCTCAATTATAGTGGGCTTATCGGTGGTGACAGAGTTTCCTATCCTCAGTGCAGTGGGCAGTTGGGAGGAGGTGTTCTTATTCTCCATGGACTTTACAATGTCCCAGAACTTTTTAGAGTTGGAGTTGCACGAAGCAAATTTCTGTTTGAAAAAGCAAGCCTTGGCTTTTTGCTCAAAAGGGGCTTTTGAGATAGTCATTCTGTGTCATTGTGGGTTTTGTTCTTGGGGAGGGTATAATAGTTTTTCATAGAGTAAAGAAACATTTAAGGTATATCACTCTGTTGCAGTTAATTCCAACCCAATAGAGAGCAAAGGCTGTCACATGCTGCAATAAGCATCTAAGTTTCTGTGTCTGGTATTCAATCAAAACTGCATAAGTGGAAACCCAACACTGAAGAAAAATGACATTGTTCCTGTGCCAAATGAAAGTACATTACAAGTAATGGAATTCATTAGATATAATGTATATAGTGGAATAAAACAAAACTAGCTGTAGGCTATACATTCATTACAACATACCTGAGGGTTGAAATGATCTCATAACAGAACGTTGTACAACCTCAAAGCATTACAATATACAGTATGATTCATATCTCATGGTGAATTTCACTTACAATGGTACCAGTCACTGTAGTCTTGAAAAAATATAATTTGACCAATTGTATACATAAATGCCACTTTTTTTTTACTTCCAATAACTATAATGACTGTAAATGAATAACTAATAAATAACTAGAATGATCAAATATCTATAACATGACTAGAAACTACCATTCACAAAACTTTAGCAATGGATTGGCATGTACCCACCTCATTGTCATGCTGCAGCAGTGCCTGGAAAAACAAGACACATGTTGTTGTGTGGCATAGACTTGGTGACAGAGTGTGTAGCTGTCTGTGCGTTGTCTGAATGCGTAGTGTAGTGTGTTTGACGCTGTGCGTGGGGCTCTGCCACAGTAAATAAGAGTCATGGCCAACCTGAGCAGGACACAATGCTCTCCCAGCAGACCACCACCGCCTCCACCACTCCTGAAACATTAGCATTTCTCCACATTTCCTGGGGATGGGCTGCATTTCATGAATTGTAATGAAGGCAGGAGTTTTACTGGAGAGAGGACAGAGATGGCCTCGCAATTACTCTGGGATGGTCAATTTGCACTTTTCATACTGGCCACCATGCCTGTGATAAGAAAATGAGGGAAATGAATAAGCCCCCGAGACCTGGGCAGCCTCAACAATTAATCCTGGCATTTAGAGAATAAAAAATAAAATCTGCCCGTGTGTGCAAAGTAAATAAATAAAGAATTCCGTTATTTTATAAATATATACATACTGTGTATATTTCTGCAGTCTGATGTGACTGAGGTTTAGGTATTTATCGCTGGCGGACGGAACCCTTTTCTTCATTCCATTTCAGCTCCCTTCAAACGGCAGTAACTCTGTATGCAGGCTAAAGAGGTTTGTGTGGAGATAAGGTTCCTATGGAATATTCGGAGTCATCTCTGGCCCCTGGTGCAGCTCCGGGGCCCCGGGGAGACGAAAGGGCAGTGGGAAAAGCAGCGTGGGCTGGGTGAGCTCATCAAAGAGCCTGGGGTCTGCCGTGTGTGTACGGTGCTCTGCCCTCAGGGGTGTTGGGGGGTAAGAGGGATACAGATAGCTGGGGGTTGGGGGAGGGGTAAGAGGGATACGAAATGTTGAGGGTTGTGCTAGTTAACTCACTGCGTGTGTGGATGGTGTTGGTGGGGTCAGAGGGGTACGGAGGGTTGGGGGTTGTGCTAGTTAACTCACTGCATGTGCGTAGGTACTGTAGGTGCTGAAGGGAAGGGCGATGGCTGGGTTGAAGATGCCAAACTGGCCCACCATCTGCTGCATGCGGCGGATGGTGCGCTCCTTGTCGGTGTCGGCAAACTTCACCACCAGGCTGGAGGACGCGCCCTGGGGGGGGAGAGAATCGGAGCCGTTCTGAGGAGAGAGGGACCGCACACTTAACCAACCAACCCTCCTCTGTCCGCAACGCCTCCACACAGAAGTTAGTGTATCAACATCATCATCAACATAACATGCCACATAGTCAGTCACTGTTGGCTATGACAGTTGAAGTTGGAAGTTTACATACACCTTAGCCAAATACATTTAAACGCCGTTTTTCACAAATCCTGACATTTAATCCTAGTAAAAAGTCCCTGTCTTAGGTCAGTTAGGATCACCACTTTATTTTAAGAATTTGAAACGTCAGAATAATAGTAGAGAGAGATTTATTTCAGCTTTTATTTCTTTCATCACATTCCCAGAGGGTCAGAAGTTCACATACACTCAATTAGTATTTGGTTGCATTGCCTTTTGCATTGCCTAAATTGTTTAACTTGGGTCAAACGTTTCAGGTAGCGTCCCACAAGCTTCCCACAATAAGTTGGGTGAATTTTGGCCCATTCCTCCTGACAGAGCTGGTGTAACTGAGTCGGGTTTGTAGGCCTCCTTGCTCGCACACGCTTTTTCAGTTCTTCCCACAAACATTCTATAGGATTGAGGTCAGAGCTTTGTGATGGACACTCCAATACCTTGACTTTGTTGTCTTTAAGCCATTTTGCCACAACTTTGGAAGTATGCTTGGGGTCAATGTTCATTTGGAAGACCCATTTGCGACCAAGCTTTAACTTCCTGTCCGATGTCTTGAGATGTTGCTTCAATATATCCACATAATTTTCCTCCCTCATGATGCCATCTATTTTGTGAAGTGCACCAGTACGTCCTGCAGCAAAGCACCCCCACAACATGATGCTGCCACCCCCGTGCTTCACGGTTGGGATGGTGTTCTTCGGCTTGCAAGCCTCCCCCTTTTTCCTCCAAACATAATGATGGTCATTATGGCCAAACAGTTCTATTTTTGTTTCATCAGACCAGAGGACATTTCTCCAAAAAGTATGATCTTTGTCCCCATGTGCGGTTGCAAACCATAGTCTGGCTTTTTTATGGCGGTTTTGGAGCAGCGGCTTCTTCCTTGCTGAGCGGCCTTTCAGGTTATGTGAATATAGGACTCGTTTACTGTGGATATAGATACTTTTGTACCTGTTTCCTCCAGCATCTTCACAAGGTCTTTTGCTGTTGTTGTGGGATTGCTTTGCACTTTTCACACCAAAGTACGTTCATCTCTAGGAGACAGAATGCGTCTCCTTCCTGAGCGGTATGACAGCTGCGTGGTCCCATGGTGTTTATACTTGCGTACTATTGTTTGTACAGATGAACGTGGTACCTTCAGGCGTTTGGAAATTTCTCACAAGGATGAACCAGACTTGTGGAGGTCTACGATGGAGGTCTTAGCTGATTTCTTTTGATTTTACCATGATGTCAAGCAAAGAGGCACTGAGTTTGAAGGTAGGCCTTGAAATGCATCCACAGGTACACCTCCAATTGACTCAAATTATGTCAATTAGCCTATCAGAAACTTCTAAAGCCAATTTTCCTAGCTGTTTAAAGGCACAGTCAACTTAGTGTATGTAAACTTCTGACCCACTGGGATTGTGATATAGTGAATTATAAGTGAAATAATCTGTCTGTAAACAATTGTTGGAAAAATGACTTGTGTCATGCACAAAGTAGATGTCCTAACCGACTTGCCAAAACTATAGTTTGTTAACAAGAAATTTGTGGAGTGGTTGAAAAACGAGTTTTAATGACTCCAACCTAAGTGTATGTAAACCTCCGATTTCAACCATATATACAGACATGCTCAAATTTGTTGGTACCCTTACAGCTCATTGAAATAATGCTTAATTTCTCCTGAAAAGTGATGAAATTAAAAGCTATTTTATCACGTATACTTGCATGCCTTTGGTATGTCATAGAATAAAGCACAGAAGCTGTGAAAAGAGATGAATTATTGCATATTCTACAAAGAGATTCTAAAATGGCCTGGACACATTTGTTGGTACCCCTTAGAAAATATAATAAATAATTGGATTATAGTGATATTTCAAACTAATTTGTTTGTTTAATTAGTATCACACGTCTCCAATCTTGTGATCGATCGGTCATTCAGCCTATTTAAATGGAGAAAAGTAGTCACTGTGCTGTTTGGTATCATTGTGTGCACCACACTGAACATGGACCAGAGAAAGCAAAGCAGAGATTTGTCTGAGGAGATCAGAAAGAAAATAATAGACAAGCATGGTGAAGGTAAAGGCTACAAAACCATCTTCAAGCAGCTTGATGTTCCTGTGACAACAGTTGCAAATATTATTAACAAGTTTAAGGTCCATGGAACTGTAGCCAACCTCCCTGGGCGCGGCCATAAGAGGAAAATCGACCCCAGATTGAACAGAAGGAGAGTGCGAACGGTAGAAAAAGAACGAAGGATAACTGCCAAAGAGATACAAGCCGAACTCCAAGGTGAAGGTACGTCAGTTTCTGATCGGACATTTGTGGCTTTTTGAGTTTAAGTGGCCTTCATGGAAGAAGACCCAGGAGGACTTCACTTTTGAAAGAAAAACATAAAAAAGCCAGACTGGAACTTGTTAAAATGCATATTGACAAGCCACAATCCTTCTGGGAGAATGTCCTTTGGACAGATGAGTCAAAACTGGAGCTTTTTGGCCAGTCACATCAGCTCTATGTTCACAGACGCAAATATGAAGCTTTCAAAGAAAAGAACACCATACCTACAGTGAAACATGGAGGAGGCTGGGTTATGTTTTGGGGCTGCGCCTGGCACAGGTTGCCTTGAATCTGTGCAGGGCACAATGAAATCTCAAGACTATCAAGGTATTCTGGAGTGAAACGTACTGCCCAGTGTCAGAAAGCTCTGTCTCAGTCGCAGGTCATGGGTCCTCCAACAGGATAATGACCCAAAACACACAGCTAAAAGCACCCAAGAATGGATACGAACAAAACATTGGACTATTCTGAAGTGGTCTTCTATGAGTCCTGATCTGAATCCTATCGAACATCTATGGAAAGCGCTGAAACTTGCAGTCTGGAGAAGGCGCCCATCAAACCTGAGACAGCTGGAGCAGTTTGCTCAGGAAGAGTGGGCCAAACTACCTGTTAACAGGTGCAGAAGTCTCATTAAGAGCTACAGAAAACGTTTGATTTCAGTGATTGCCTCTAAAGGTTGTGCAACAAAATATTAGCTTGAGGGTCCCATCATTTTTGTTCATGCCATTTTCATTTGTTTAATTATTTCCGATATTATGTTGAATAAAAAAATCAAAAGCAATGTCTGATTTCTATCAAATATGGAATAAACAATGGTGGATGCCAATTACTTTTGTCAGTTTCAAGTTATTTCAGAGAAAATTGTGCATGCTTGGTTTTTTGGTGGAGGGGTCCCAACAAATTTGATCACGTCAGTATATGTTTAGATAATGAACTCGAGTTAAATGATCAAGTCTGAAACAAGTCATGCATGATAATGTGATTGGATGGTTTAATTTGTCAGTATACACTGCTCATTTGACATTAGGCCTGTTGTTAACATCAATATTAGAAAGCTCCTCTCGTCGAAACATCAAGCTCACAGTTTTATAGCATTCCAGATACTACATGATTGGACATTTGTCTTATTGATGATATTGTGTCTGTGTGTTTGCGGTCTGCATACATAAGTAGGTATGTAGAGTCATATCAACCAGGTCTACTTCTATCTGTAATGCCCTCTTTTCAGATACAACCATAAACCTTCCATCTATTTATAATGCCATGTCATTTAGGCCAAACAAGTATATTGTGCATTAATACATAGTTCACTCTTTTTCCAAGAAAGTTTTTACTTGGGGTTTAATCTTGGTCCAGCCATTCAAGAAAGTTTTTACTTGGGGTTTAACCTTGGTCCAGCCATTCAAGAAAGGTTCCAAAACAAGCGACATATGATTATTTAAGATGGAGGGGCTAAGATTGGCATGGGCACCAACCAGTAAGCACTTATTGACCTTGGTGTGTCTCTCTCTCTCTCTCTGTCTCTCTCTCTGTCTCTCTCTCTGTCTCTCTCTCTGTCTCTCTCTCTCTCCTCTCTCTCTCTCTCTCTCTCTCTCTCTCTCTCTAACCAGCAGGTGCGTCTGCCACACACCATTCATTAAGAATCTTCAAATGATTTAGCGCTACATTTGACCTTTCATTCGCTCAGCCTTGCCTCCCCCTGCCCCCCCAAAACTGCCCAATCGATCCCTATAAAAGGCCAAAATATTACTCTGATCTGACAGTGTAGAAAGGTTGTGCGTCATTTGAGATAAGAGGCTCCCTGAAATTGATGTGAGATTGTCAATAATAGCAGCGAGTGGCGGTGGGGGTTGGGTAGGGCTCGGGAGCCAGCTGGGAGGTGTTTGGGCTTTGAGGGACTGGGGGGGTGGTCGGGAGGTTGTGTGGTGAGCCGCAGTGGGGATACTGTTCCCTAGGCTCCCAACTACACATTGGGGAGGTGAGGAAGTTTTTTATTTTTCTCTCTCTCTCGCTCTCTCTCTCTCTCTCTCTCTATCCCCATCGCTCTCTCTCTCTCTCTCTCTCTCTCTCTCTCTCTCTCCCCATCTCTCTCTAAATTCAGCCGCTGAGGGGGTTGAAAATGTGTCAATCACATTTAATTTCCACGCTTAACAATTTGGCTCGGGGCTTGGCTCTCTGCTTATGTAGGTGTGATTTGCAGGTTGCCAGAGATGCTAAAAGATAGTCAGTGGAGTGGAAGATTTTTTTTTTCTTCTTCTACCTCCTCTATGTTCCCTGTCTTTTCACTATCCCCTTATCCCATCTTCCCCTGACGGCTGGCTGGCCATAAGTGCACGGCCTCACAAAGCTGCCTCTCCTCACCACCGGCACCACATTAGGCCCCTCCTTATTAAGTGCACATTATGACTTAACAATGAAGTGCATGCGCTCCTAGGTAGTAGGGCGAGGGTAAAACATCTGAAAGAGGGAACACACACTCGTCCTCCCCCTCATCTCCTCTCCAGACCCACAGTCCTTAATCTGGAGTGAGAGTCCATACAGGGTTACACAGCCCAGTCATTCTGGTAGAAGGGCCTTGTGTTGTGTCTGTCCAGCTTTTACTATCTGTTCCTTTAACATTATTATGGTTATACCTTTAGGCGAGTCTGGGAGAAGGGACGCGGGACTGCAATACAGGAATGTGCAGCAGTGGTAAACAGTGAATATTCTACCCCACAGCACTAAAAAAGCTATTAAAGGACTAGCTGGTTTGATAATGAGACTCATGGTGCGTTTCCTCTCCTGCTCAGGCTCCCAGGTTCTTGGGCAGGGTTGGAATTTATAATCTGAAGGTATTAAGTTGTCTGCGAGCAATGCAGAGAGAGGACGCTGCAGCCCGAGCTCCTTCCTGTTCTGTCAAGCAGTCTGGAGTGTGCTTGCATATGGAAGTGTGGTTAATTGTGGATTGAGCGTGTGAGTACAATGCCAATGCAGCGCCTAGTCTGTCTCCTGTTCTGTTCTCTCCTATTCTATCCAGATTGAGGTCTGTGTCTCTGCCCAGCTATTGGCTCTCCCAGATTGGTTGTATTGATCAGGGTGGATTCTGTGTGAACCCAGAGCTCCGGCAGTGCCTCGGCACCTTCAAATTGCTGCATGAACTCCAGGATCTTCAGAGTCCCTGGAAGACTTACAGTGGATTTACTAGCAGCCATCATGCCACTGCACCACACTCTCAGCCTCTAATATGAAAGGTGGAAAGGTTAAACATATCTGGATGACTCCCTACTAACCCCCTCTCTCTCCTCTGTGGAAATGACAGTCGCTCCAGGCACGAGCTCTTTATTTTTGTTTTAGTCATCATACAAGCCATTCTCTTTATGTGCCAACATCAAATTGTATTTGTCACATGCTTTATAAACGACAGGTGTCGACTAACAGTGAAATGCTTATTCACGGGCCCTTCCCAACAGTGCAGAGTGAAAAATAGAAAAACTATCGAAAAACAATAACACAATGAATAAATACACAATGAGTAATGATAACTTGGCTATATACAGGGAGTACCAGTGCCGAGTCCATGTGTAGAGGTAAAAGTGACTAGGCAACAGGATAGATCATAAACAGTAACAGCAGTGTATGTGATGAGTCAAAAAAGTTAGTGCAAAAAGGGTCTATGCAGATAGTCCGGGTAGGGGGGCTTGGGGGTAGAGGCTGTTCAGGTTCTTGTTGGTTCCAGACTTGGTGCATCGACTACTGCTTGCTTTGCGGTAGCAGAGAGAACAGTCTATGATTTGCGTGGCTGTTGACACCATTATTTTCCATGTCCATTCCCATGTTTGTTCCCATGTCTACCCAATTTACTCTATTGCGCCTTTCAAGATATCATGGTGTAGAATCTCTCTCTCCACAGTACAAAGCAGAGAGGTGGATGAACTATGAAGTAAAAGTCTCATTAAATTTTAAGCTGCCAAGTGTCAGGCAGAATCCCCACCGACTCAGAGCCTCTAGAGTGGATTCAGGAAAGGGAGTAAAACTGTGGGAATAAAATGGGCAGCTGTTCTTACACAGGAATATAGGAAAAAAAGGACTGGGATTCAAAGAGAAGAGAAGTCTGCTCCCTTTGCAGCCATGGCCGGCTTGGTTCCTTTCCAAACCCGAGTGAAGGGTCCAGATAAAGCTGCAAACGACGCTATATATTTGATATTGCCTTAACTCTACACATCTGTCTCTGCGCATTACCTCGCAATAAGGTAATAAGGTTGAATTATCCTGCGCCTGCCGTCATCTTACATAAGCCGCTGCGACTCAGAAAACCTGTAATAGAACAAAGTGTCACATGGCGAGTGCCTTAGCGGTGTCCCTGTCTCTTTGGTTTAGTCAAACGGGGGCTTAGTCACTAGAACAAAGGTTCCTGGTTCCTACTCCACTCACTCCAACAGGAATACGCAGCTGTGTGGCTATTTCCAGATCATTCTTTAGTGAGTTCAGTGTTAAACTTTCTATTGTGTAGTTTCATGTCTCCATTATCATTATGATACACTGATTCCCATTCATCTGCACTAAGTAACCACCGAGAATGACATAACACACACTGTATATTTAGTGCTTGGTTAGTAAAATAACAAATTAGTGTAATCCATTAGGCTCTGATTAGAATGTAAATTGCTTGGGAAGTGACACTAGGGAAAAATGACATCTTATAAGCAATAGAACAATATGAAGAAACTATAAAGTTAAACATAATTACAGCACATTGTTTAATGACGAGAAACATGGATATATCATCCATGTGAAGTAGCCTCCTAACATTAAACTATGCATGAGACATCTCATTTTATTACTGTGACACTGGCTGTCGTTCCATAAAAATGATATTTATAGTGTGTGTAAAGCGAGATCACACTTAGATATGGGCTTTGACTTTCTCCTCTTAGCATAGCTCCCTGTCAGATACGACGCCTTCAGAAAGTATTCACACCCCTTGACTTTTTCCACATTTTGTTATGTTACAGCCTGCATTTAAAATGTATTACATCGAGATTTTGTGTCACTGAATTATGATTTTGGAAATGTTTACAAATTCATTAAAAATGAAAAGCTGAAATGTCTTGAATCAATAAGTACTCAACCCTTTTGTTATGGCAAACCTAAATAAGTTTGGGAGTAAAAATGTGCTTAACAAGTCACATAATGCGTAGCATGGACTCCCTCTGGGTGCAATAATAGGGTTGAACATGGTTTTTAATTGACTACCACATCTCTGTACCTCACACATACAGTACCATTGAATTATCTGCAAGGTCCCTAAGTCAAGCAGTGAATTTCAAACACAGATTCAACCACAAAGACCAGGGAGGTTTTCCTATGGTTTGCAAACAAGGGCACCTATTTGTAGATGGGTAAAAAAAAAGCAGACATTGAATATCCATTTGAGCATGGTGAAGTTATTAATTTTACACTTTTGTTGGTGTATCAATAAACCTAGTCACTACAAAGATATAGGTGTCCTTCCTAACTCAGTTGACGGAGAGGAAGGAAACAGCGTTTAATGGCTGTGATAGGAGATAACTGAGGACGGATCAACAACATTGTAGTTACCCCACCATACTAACATAAAAGACAGAGTGAAAAGAAGGAAAGGTTGTACGGAGTAAAAATATTCCAAAACATGCATCCTGTTTGCAATAAGGCACTAAAATAATAGATGGGGAAAAAATGTGGCAAAGAAATGTACTTTTTTTTCCTACACCTGCATTGCTTGCTGTTTGGGGTTTTAGGCTGGGTTTCTGTACAGCACTTTGTGATATCAGCTGATGTAAGAAGGCTATATAAATACATTTGATTTGATTTTTATCCTGAATACAAAGCGTTAAGTTTGTGGCAAATCCAACACAACACAACACACCACTGAGTACCACTCTTCATATTTTAAAGTATGGTAGTGGCTGTATCATTGTCACGTCCTGACCAGTATAAGGGGTTATTTGTTATTGTAGTTTGGTCAGGACGTGGCAGGGGGTGTTTGTTTTAGAGTGTTTCGGGGTTTGTTGGGCTATGTTCTTTGTTAGTCTATTTCTATGTAGTTCTAGTATGTCTATTTCTATGTGATGTTTATTGGGTGCTCCTCGTTGCTTCTAATTGAAGGTCCTATTTAAGAGGGGTGTTTTTTCTATGGGATTTTGTGGGTAGTTGTCCCTGTTTAGTGTTTGTTGCACCTGACAGGACTGTTTCGTTCTTTTTTTGTATACGTATTTAGTTTCTCCTTCTTCAAAATAAAAAGAAGATGAGTATACATATTCCCGCTGCGTTTTGGTCCAATCCATACGACAACCGTGACAATCATGTTATGGGTATGCTTGTCATCGTCAAGGACTAGGGAGCTTTTTAGGATAAAAAGAAACGGAATAGAGCTAAGCACAGGCAAAATCCTAGAGGAAAACCTGGATCAGTCTGCTTTCCAACAGACAATAACCTAAAACACAAGGCCAAATATACATTGGAGTTGGTCAGCAAGACGACATTGAATGTTCCTGAGTGGCCTAGTTGCAGTTTCGATTTAAATCGGCATGAGAATGTATGGCAAGACTTAAAAATGGCTGTCTAGCAATGATCAGCAACCAACTTTGCTTCACGAATTTGGGCCAAATATTGTACAATCCAGGTGTGCAAAGCTCTTAGAGACTTACCCAGAAAGACACAGCTGTAACTGCTTCCAAAGGTGATTCTAACATGTATTGACATTACAGAGTATTTTATGTAGATTGTTGACAATTAATGAAAATTAAATCAATTTTAATCCCACTTTGTAACACAACAAAGTCAAGGGGTGTGAATACTTTCTCAAGGCACTGTAGCTACAGTGTTTCCATCACAGTCTAAAGTGGAACCAATCCCTTCCTAAGCTCAGGTGGAGATGAACCCGGCTCTCCGGCACTCTCCGGCACTCTCCGGCACTCCTGACCCTCCTATTCTGTCCCCGGACTTCCCTCAGACACAGCCTTCCTGAATCCCAGCAATTTGCTTTACAGCTCCAGCATTTACATTTTTAATTGTGTTGCGTCCTCAGCCATGTGAGGTCTGCCGAGGCCCAGGCAGGAGGCGTGCGTGCTTGGAATGGAATGGAGAGCCTGTCAGGGTCTCACATCTGACCTGTCATCACCTCCCACCACCCTGCGCCACTCGTATTTATTTGGACAGTGAAGATAAAACTTATTTGGTTCTATACTCCAGCATTTTGGATTTGAGATCAAATGTTTCATATGAGGTGATAGCACAGAATTTCACCTTTTATTTGAGGGCATTTTTATACATATCTGTTGTACCGTTTAGAAATGATTTTGTTCAAATTCACTTATATAGTGTATTACATTTAGTCAAAAGTTTAGTATTTGGTCACATATTCCTAGATTTTGTTCAAATTCACTTATATAGTGTATTACATTTAGTCAAAAGTTTAGTATTTGGTCACATATTCCTAGCACGCAATGACTAGATAAAGCTTGTGACTCTACAAACTTGATGGATGTATTTGTTTGTGATTTATTTTATTTATTTAACCAGGCAAGTCAGTTAAGAACAAATCCTTATTTACAATGATGGCCTACCCCGGCCAAAACCCAACAACGCTGGGCCAATTGTGCACCACCATATGGGACTCCCAATCACAGCCAGTTCTCATACAGCCTGGAATTGAACCAGAGTCTGTAGTGATGCCTCTAGTACTGAGATGCAGTGCCTTAGACCGCTGTGCCACAACGAATGGTAAATAATGTGTAATATTATTTTGGAATCACTTCTCATGAGTGAGAAAGTTACAGAGGCATAAATATCATACCCCCAACATGCTAACATCCCGTTATTCCTAATGGTGAGAGGTGTTTTTGCTTTCATGTGCAGACTTAACATTAAATGACTTGTCACTCATTTAAGAAGCACTGTTTGGTAGAGTTATTTGATGTGCCATCCACTTAATTATATTAATTTTTACATTTCAAATAATCTAAAGTAACATGGTTTGGTTTAGCTAATGAGAAGCAATGTTACATTGTTGGGCCAATCGCGTGAACTCTGGGTTTGTTGTGGCAAAGCACTTAAACTGGTGTTGCTGCTCGAGATGTGAAGGAAAGAGAGAAGGATGCTATTTGTTGAGTTTAAACGTTTACATCTGAAGATATTATGAATTGCATTATAGCAAACAGACTGTTGATTAATTTGATTTACCTGTTACAATTCTAGAGAAAGTCTAGTTAAACATCTATATCAAATTGACCTGAATTCGCCTGCTGTGGAGAGTGTAGCCATCGTTGCTTCAACGGAAACTAGCCTAGATTTCGTTGGATTGGGAGCTGCTTTCTTCCGAGACGAGTTGGGATTTCTTCCAATGACACAGGACATCGTTACAATCGCACGCAGGGCGTTTTCTGCCATGGATTACAAATAGGCATCGGCCCTGGAATTATTGTTTCAGTAGTTTGCTTCGGTACGGTAAGTAACATTGGGTTTCCATTCATTTGACTGGATCATTCATCATACCTTCAGTGCCAATTTATCTTGCTAAAATGAACAGTGTTCAATTATTGAGTTTTATAAGAGTGCACTCGTAATGATAAAGTTATAGTGGGTCAAAGATCAACCCCCCAATACATCATCATTATTCACGATTAATTCAGGATTATCTGCAATCATGGTAGCATCCAGATTAATGGATAAGTGTTTACAAGCATATTCCATTCTTATTTACAATAAAAGTAACTCCAAAATGACACAATACATTATCTACCATTAATTTCTGTTGGTCACAAAATGATCTGAAACAAAACCAATAAGAACTGCAAATGTACCCGACAAGTTTGTAGTCACAAGCTTGATGTGGACATTGTGTGCTAGGAATATGGGTCCAAATATGACATTTTTGAATTTGTGCAGGTAGCCTAGTGGTTAGAGCTTTGGGCCAGTTACTGAAAGGTTGGTGGATAAAATCCCCGAGCTGACAAGGTAAAAATCTGTTGTTCTGCCCCTGAACAAGGCAGTTAACCCACTGTTCCCCGGTAGGCTGTCATTGTAAAAAAGATTTTGTTCTTAACTGCCTTGCCTAGTTAAATAAAGGTTAAAAAAATCTTTAGGGATGTCAATTTTGACCCCCTACCTTTTTTGTTTAACAAGTAATACTTTTTTTCTCAATTTCTTTGTCTGAGCAATTGTATTAGTATAAAAAAATATATACTGCTCAAAAAAATAAAGGGAACACTTAAACAACACAATGTAACTCCAAGTCAATCACACTTCTGTGAAATCAAACTGTCCACTTAGGAAGCAACACTGATTGACAATAAATTTCACATGCTGTTGTGCAAATGGAATAGACAACAGGTGGAAATTATAGGCAATTAGCAAGACACCCCCAATAAAGGAGTGTTTCTGCAGGTGGGGACCACAGACCACTTCTCAGTTCCTATGCTTCCTGGCTGATGTTTTGGTCACTTTTGAATGCTGGCGGTGCGTTCCCTCTAGTGGTAGCATGAGACAGAGTCTACAACCCACACAAGTGGCTCAGGTAGTGCAGCTCATCCAGGATGGCACATCAATGCGAGCTGTGGCAAGAAGGTTTGCTGTGTCTGTCAGCGTAGTGTCCAGAGCATGGAGGCGCTACCAGGAGACAGGCCAGTACATCAGGAGACGTGGAGGAGGCCGTAGGAGGGCAACAACCCAGCAGCAGGACCGCTACCTCCGCCTTTGTGCAAGGAGGAGCAGGAGGAGCACTGCCAGAGCCCTGCAAAATGACCTCCAGCAGGCCACAAATGTGCATGTGTCTGCTCAAACAGTCAGAAACAGACTCCATGAGGGTGCTATGAGGGCCCGACGTCCACAGGTGGGGGTTGTGCTTACAGCCCAACACCATGCAGGACGTTTGGCATTTGCCAGAGAACACCAAGATTGGCAAATTCGCCACTGGCGCCCTGTGCTCTTCACAGATGAAAGCAGGTTCACACTGAACACGTGATAGATGTGACAGAGTCTGGAGACGCCGTGGAGAACGTTCTGCTGCCTGCAACATCCTCCAGCATGACCGGTTTGGCGGTGGGTCAGTCATGGTGTGGCATTTCTTTGGGGGGCCGCACAGCCCTCCATGTGCTCGCCAGAGGTAGCCTGACTGCCATTAGGTACCGAGATGAGATCCTCAGACCCCTTGTGAGACCATATGCTGGTGCGGTTGGCCCTGGGTTCCTCCTAATGCAAAACAATGCTAGACCTCATGTAGCTGGAGTGTGTCAGCAGTTCCTGCAAGAGGAAGGCATTGATGCTATGGACTGGCCCGCCCGTTCCCCAGACCTGAATCCAATTGGGCACATCTGGGACATCATGTCTCGCTCCATCCACCAACGCCACGTTGCACCACAGACTGTCCAGGAGTTGGCGGATGCTTTAGTCCAGGTCTGGGAGGAGATCCCTCGGGAGACCATCCGCCACCTCATCAGGAGGTGTGCCCAGGCGTTGTAGGGAGGTCATGCCCAGGCGTTGTAGGGAGGTCATACAGGCACGTGGAGGCCACACACACTACTGAGCCTAATTTTGACTTGTTTTAAGGACATTACATCAAAGTTGGATCAGCCTGTAGTGTGGTTTTCCACTTTAATTTTGAGTGTGACTCCAAATCCAGACCTCCATGGGTTGATAAATTGGATTTCCATGTATTATTTTTTGTTGTCAGCACATTCAACTATGTAAAGATAAAAGTATTTAATAAGATTATTTCATTCATTCAGATCTAGGATGTGTTATTTTAGTGTTCCCTTTATTTTTTTGAGCAGTGTAATTTCACAATTGTTTGACTATACAATCTAGCTCAGTATTTGAATTATTTAATATGTGTAGTTATTATTGCTCATCTTTATCAAGGGTGGCAATAATTTCGGACCCCACTGTATCTTTTAGTAATATCCCTAGCCTCTCGTTTTCCCCCTAGCGAGTCAATATCTTAGAAGTTAAAATACTGAGATGTCTTTTTCACCATTATTATAAAGCTGACCTATCCGAGTCTTTTCGTGAGAGGGTTACACTTATGACACCCTCAAATGGGGGACTAGATGCATAAAGTGCATTCATTTCTAAACGGTAAAATCGATATGTATGAAAATACCCTCAAATAAAAGGTGACACCTTATTTGAGGGTATTTTCGTACATATTGGTTTTACCGTTTATTAGAGGTCGACCGATTATGATTTTTCTACGCCGATTAAAAAAAAAAAGCCGATACCGATTTTTACATATATATATATATATATATATATTTGTAATAATGACAATTACAACAATACTGAATGAACAATGAACACTTTTATTTTAACTTAATATAATACATAAATAAAATCTATTTAGCCTCAAATAAATAATGAAACATGTTCAATTTGGTTTAAATAATGCAAAAACAAAGTGTTGGAGAAGAAAGTAAAAGTGCAATATGTGCCATGTAAAAAAGCTAATGTTTAAGTTCCTTGCTCAGAACATGAGAACATATGTAAGCTGGTGGTTCAATATTCCCAGTTAATCAATATTCCCAGTTAAGAAGTTTTAGGTTGTAGTTGTTATAGAAATGACGACGCGTCGACTATTTCTCTCTCTACCATTTGTATTTGATATGCCTTTGACTATTGGATGTTCTTATAGGCACTTTAGTATAGCCAGCCTAATCTCGGGAGTTTATAGGCTGGAAGTCATAAACAGCGCTGTGCTTCAAGCATTGCGAAGAGCTGCTGGCAAACGCAGGAAAGTGCTGTTTGAATGAATGCTTACGAGCCTGCTGCTGCCTACCATCGCTCAGTCAGACTGCTCTATCAAATGTCAAATCATAGACTTAATTATAACATAATAAACACAGAAATACGAGCCTTTGGTCATTAATATGGTCAAATCCGGAAACTTTAATTTCAAAAACAAAACGTTTATTCTTTCAGTGAAATGCCGAACCGTTCTGTATTTTATTGAACGGGTGGCATCCCTAAGTCTAAATATTACTGTTACATTGAAGGTTGTGCACTGTTATGTCATAATTATGTAAAATTCTGGCAAATAACTTACGGTCTTTGTTAGGAAAAAATTGTCTTCACACAGTTCGCAACGAGCCAGGCGGCCCAAACTGTTGCATATACCCTGACTCTGCTTGCACTGTACGCAAGAGAAGTGACACAATTTCCCTAGTTAATATTGCCTGCTAACATGAATTTCTTTTAACTAAATATACAGGTTTAAAAAATATATACTTCTGTGTATTGATTTTAAGAAAGGCATTGATGTTTATGGTTAGGTACATTTGTGCAACGATTGTGCTTCTTTCGCAAATGCGCTTTTGTTAAATCATCACCCGTTTGGCGAAGTTGAAGTAGGCTGTGATTCGATGATAAATTTACAGGCACCGCATTGATTATATGCAACGCAGGACAAGCTAGTTAAACTAGTAATATCATCAACCATGTGTAGTTAACTAGTGATTATGTTAATATTGATTGTTTTTTATAAGATAAGTTTAATGATAGCTAGCAACTTACCGTGGCTCCTTGCAGCCACAAGGTCCTTTTGACGCTGCATTCGCGTAAGGTGGTCAGCCTGCCATGCAGTTTCCATGTGGAGTGCAATGTAATCAGCCATAATCGACGTCCAAAAAGGCTGATTACTTGAAATTGGCCCTAATCCGATTAATCGGTCGACCTCTAATATATATAACATTTGATCTCAAATCCAAAATGTTAAACTATAGAGCCAAATAAAAGTTTTAGCTTCACTAGTTGGTTTCCATCCAATTTGCGACAGATTTTCATGTGAATATATATATATATTTTTTAAATCAAATTTTCCCACCAAACTGATATATTACTGATAACAGGCTATGCACGATGATGTAGTGCACATAAAAATAACTTTTGCGGTTAAAATCCCATGTAAAGAATGAAAAATACAAGTTAAATGGGTTTCCATTTTCAACTCTACTGATGGGTTTTGTCACACAAACTTATATATATATATATAGCAAATGTGCCCACTCGGGTCTTGGTGCTTGAACTCAAGCCAACAGCTCGCAGATACAGTGTGGATAGGCTACCTACATTATGAGATTATTATGGATAAGGGCGAGATTATTTTTATTTGTCAAACGGCAGCCAAGCATCGATCATCATGTCACCAGAATAGGACTCTCTGTTTATTGGATAGGAGCATCAAGCTCATCACCGTGTACCTTCACCACCCTGTGAAATTCATCATCATTTATTTCATCTGTAGGCTAATAAACTGCCTGCTTTCCCCAGTCGTAGTGGGAGGACCACCTAACATATCATCGCGTGACTCCAAGTTTACTTCGATATGATGGTTATTATATCAATATTTGCACATAAAGACATTTCCAGTGCCATTTCTCGCATAATTAATTTTCCCGATACAAAAAGATCCCACCATGTCTAACGAACAAATTGTCTGTCGGCATTTATACAATTGTAATGGGATTTCCTATTTCCATCAGCCCATGCGTCAGGTAATTCATCCCCATTAAATAGTTGGAAGGAAACCATTCTGTCTCGCATTCATATGCTCAAACAGTAACAACACATACACATGCTCATTATCGTGCACAAACACATACAGAAGAGATCACATACAATCACACAATCTGAACCTCAAATCCACACACGTTTTATCACTCAGATCCCTCCCACACACATACAGTATACATAGACACACATTCACAACCCCCAACATCCTCCGAGCTGAATAAGACCAGTCAGTGAGCCTTTGACCCTTGCTCATGGCTGTATGAGCATGTGATTGAGAGGTGTGTGTGTGTGTGTGTGTGTGTGTGTGTGTGCGTGTGCGTGTGCGCACGCTTGGGGGATCTGATGTTGATCTATTAAGAAGCTGTTAGTTATAGTGTTTATATTCAGTGCACTCCAAAACCTCAGCTAGGCTCTCAGCTGGAAATTATCCATAGCCATCTCTTTTCCTAGACTGATCACTTGGAATAGCTTGTAAATGCTGCACACTCATTTGCTATAACAGTTACTCATTTATATAGACCCTACACGTGGAGAATTTTCTAATAGAAAGAATAGGGTCATTCATGACATGGAACAGTAGACGATTAGGGCCTGGAAGAAACTGCATAGATGCACTGTTAGTCCTTTAACAGTGCTGCTCCATTTTCAGTGCGGTGCTGTAGATGCAGATCATGGGTAATTCAGGCCTGTCCTCTGAGTATCCCAGGCCCAGCTCAAGGCCTAATGGTGCTCTGTCTTTCTGTCTGTCAGTCTAATCCTGGCGAGACGGAGCGTCCGGGACCGACCCACGCCCATCCAAACCCCCGACACAGGAGATGAGATGCTGATAAGATTTCTATAATCAATTTAGCCGACCAGGAGGGGATCAATCCTGTCCATTTGCCTCCTCACTCGCTTTTCCATCTCTCCTTCATTTCTGTCTCTTCCCTTCCGCTCTTCTTCCCATCTCCCAACCCCCTCTCCCCCTCCTTATACACAAATGAATAATTCAGCAGCCGATGTGGTGAAAGGTGAAGTAAACAAGTCTATTGCCTAATATCCCGGGAGGCTGGGAAAGAGAGAAGAGTGAGGGGAGAGCGGGGGAAACGCTGTGGCTGTCCAATACCACAGGCTGGACCTTGTGTGCTCTCTGCTCTATCTCCAGCCTATCCTCGTGTCCCAGAGTCATTTGCACCTATATTGACCTCAAGGTTGCACCAAAACTAATGACACAGTCAGCTAGTCCGACGCTCTCTTTATCCACGCGCTGTACGACCTTAAATAATAACATGAAATGGTGTACCGCCACAGTGGTGAGAGAGTTCAGGGTCCTGCTCCACACCTGAAGTTTCTCAAACAAAGAGAGAATTAAGGCAGAGGGTACTTCAAACCACTGAATAATATGTAGCGTGCAGAATAACTCTATAATGCAGGTTTAGTGTGCACAGTAAGTGCCTTTTTGTTTTTATACAACAAGGGTTTAGAGGGGCCTCCCTAAACATGAGCCACATACAAATAGGCACACCTAGCAGTAATACAGTAGTGACTGCTGGGATTACTGTATTTGTTCAAGGGTCAAATAAAAAAATGTCTAAATGTTTTGAACAATTGTTCAATCCATTATCATTCAATGAGAAGGAAATCATTGTTGAAAAGCAGGCAGGGCAATCCCGTTTTAGTGATTTCTGGTATATCATCAAAATAAATAAATCACTGCACGTTTTGACTCATTCAGCAGTTTTTACCTTATTAAGTACAGTACCATTGGAAATGATTGTTGAAAGTTACATTTATATTCCTAAAATCTAAGTGTAAAATAATGCTGCTTCCTGTTGACAAGACATATTGATAAATAGCCCAATATCAAGTTTTAAAGTGTCCAAATCAATAACCAATATGCAGAAACCGTTTGTGATATAATAAACACCTAAAAAGAACATCTACACATACATGTGCAACAATAGTAATCATGCTACTTTAAACGAGCACCTTACAAATGGCACATACACACAAAAAACAGTTTTTGTCAAGTGGCAATAAATCACTCATTGATTAAGGGGGGTGATATGTGCTTTTGAAACTAAAAAACAGATACATTTTCACATCACTGGTTAGAGGACCTGCAGAACACAGTCAGCTACATTTTAGAATGTTGCATTTTGATACGGGGTCACCAAAACAGAAAGAGAAATGTAACATTGTTTTGTCAATCACCCCTATTGAGTATCACGTTGAAATCAAATACCTAAAAAAACACACGGAATAGAGGACAATTTGTAGAAGATCAATCAATAGAGCAGGGGGCAAACGTTTGGGGGCATAGTGCTGTTTAAAATAACACTAATTCAAAGGCCCCACGGAAACTTGGAATAACCTATACATGGTGGGTTAGATGAGCACTTGTAAAGGTTTTATCTATATTTTGGAATGGCGAATGTTGTAAGGCTGCCATCACGGAAAAGGGAATAAACCTCTTTCTGTTAGTTAACTTCAACCAATCACGACCCGCCATAGGATGGCAACAGTGACAACGTTTGGCCGCTATTGAAGTAATAGTTTTACTTTCAAATCCGTGTATTGGTGTGTGCACTAGCGGTTCTGGGGGGGGAAGGGGGCAGGGGGGGCCAGTGTCCCTGTGACAACAATTTTGAACCCCCTTGTGGCCCCCCTAAATGTGGAGTATGAAATAATTTTTACATAACAAATTTTTGCTATCGTTATTTTTTTACATCCGTTATTAGTCACTTGAGTGGGTTGAGTCCCTGACGTTGTCTTCCTGTCTGGGTTGGCGCCCCCCCTTGGGCTGTGCCGTGGCGGAGATCTTTGTGGGCTATACTCAGCCTTGTCCCGGGATGGTATGTTGGTGGTTGGAGATATCCCTCCAGTGGTGTGGAGGCTGTGCTTTGGCAAAGTGGGTGGGGTTTTATCCTACCTGTTTGGCCCTGTCCGGGGGTTTCATCGGATGGGGCCACAGTGTCTCCTGACCCCTCCTGTCTCAGCCTCCAGTATTTATGCTGCAGTAATTTATGTGTCGGGGGGCTAGGGTCAGTCTGTCACATCTCGAGTATTTCTCTTGTCTTTTCCGGTGTCCTGTGTGAATTTAAATATGCTCTCTCTAATTCTCTCTTTCTTTCTCTCTTTCTTTCTCTCTTTCTTTCTTTCTTTCTCTCTCTCGGAGGACCTGAGCCCTAGGACCATGCCTCAGAACTACCTGGCTTGATGACTCCTTGCTGTCCCCAGTTCACCTGGCCGTGCTGCTGCTCCAGTTCCAACTGTTCTGCCTGCAGCTATGGAACCCTGACCTGTTCACCGGACGTGCTACCTGTCCCAGACCTGCTGGAACCCTGACCTATTCACCGGACGTGCTACCTGTCCCAGACCTGCTGTTTTCAACTCTCTGGAGACAGCAGGAGCGGTAGAGATACTCTCAAAGATCGGCTATGAAAAAGCCAACTGACACTTACTCTTGTGTTACTGACTTGTTGCACCCTCGACAACTACTATGATTATTATTATTTGACCATGCTGGTCATTTATGAACATTTGAACATCTAGGCCATGTGCTGTTATAATCTCCACCCGGCACAGCCAGAAGAGGACTGGCCACCCCTCATAACCTGGTTCCTCTCTAGGTTTCTTCCTAGGTTTTGGCCTTTCTAGGGAGTTTTTCCTAGCCACCGTGCTTCTACACCTGCATTGCTTGCTGTTTGGGGTTTTAGGCTGGGTTTCTGTACAGCACTTTGAGATATCAGCTGATGTAAGAAGGGCTATATAAATACATTTGATTTGATTAGACAGTGGCAACGCGGAACACTAATTTAACCCACACATTTTCTAGAGGGACGGCTTTAGGCGGAACACAACAGTA
Source organism: Salmo trutta (assembly GCF_901001165.1). Lineage (NCBI taxonomy): Eukaryota > Metazoa > Chordata > Actinopteri > Salmoniformes > Salmonidae > Salmo > Salmo trutta. The sequence continues at coordinate 17,044,757 of NC_042978.1, forward strand.
TCGTACCACATGCAAAACGATATGACAACAATAACATCTAATGTAACTGACCCCTCTAACAGTACAACTGGCCCCAGCTTGCCCCCCCCCCCCCCCCCAGTTGAAATGGTCTAGAACCGCCACTGGGTGTGTGACCAGCGACTTTTTAGAGACCGCCCCGAATTATCCGTGCCATTTGAGAAAGAAAAATGATAGTCCTACCATCCCCAGAGCGTATGACAAAATCAACAGTACAAAACCAAAGATATTGATCTGTTTTAAGCAATTGATCTTGTGTCATCATGTTGACTATAAAAATCACCAATCTGAGGTAAAAAGGATGTGTAATTACCACCAATTCCTTGTGGTCAAAACATCAGCTTGTGTAATGTAGAAACATATACTGTCCACATCATGGAAAGTAGCGTAATATACATTAATTAGATTTGCAAAGCTACTGGTAATTTACAAAAGTTACCAGAATCTTCTGTAATTTTGGTAAAACATCCATGAGTGTCTAGTAGATGGTTCAATAGCCTAATTAATGAAAAAAAGCATCTTATATTCAATTACCTATTCTTTCAAATCTGCCAAAACATTGACAACAAATACATAGACAGTAAAATAAATATAATTATATTAAATGCTGAAACCTTCATATTAAACACCAATTGTTTTCACTAAGATGGTTTAAATTTAGGACAATGTTTTACAGCTTTGTTCTCCAATTTTTTTTATTTTAAAATCATCTTATTTAATTCTTTCATATTTTATATGTGATAAGGCCAGAGGGCCAGAGATAACTGTGATAAACTGAAGTATCCAAAAGGGCCAGTAGATGTCTTAAAATCTGGTAGTTTACTGGTCAATTTAGAAAGTTTCCAATAAAATACCCTCCCTTTGTAACCCTAGATATGGATAAACAATTACTTTAGAATGATAGTAAATTAAACACAGATTTACACTGAGAGTACAAAACATTAGGAACACCTTCCTAATATTGAGTTGCACCCCTTTTGCCTTCAGAACAGCCTCAATTCGTTGAGGCATGGTCTCTATAAGGTATAGAAAAGCGTTCCACAGGGATGCTGGTCTATGTTGACTCCAATACTTCCCAAAGTTGTGTAAAGTTTGCTGGTAGTGGATCTCTACTCTGAATAGCTTGTTCCATCTCATCCCACAGCTGCTCAGTTGGATTGAGATCTGTGACTGGGCAGGCTACTGCAGTAAGCTGAATTCACTGTCATGTTCATGGAACCATTCCTGGACAATCCTAGCCTTGTGGCATGGGGCATTATCCTGCAGAAAAAATAGAATTCGCAGATGGATACACTGCTGACATGAAGGGATGCACCTGATTGGCAATGCTGTTCAGATATCCTGTGGCATTCAAACATTGCTCCACTTACCAAGGGGCACAATGTGTGCCATGAAAACACATCTAACACCACCACCAGCCTGTGACGTTGACACACGGCATGATGAATACATGTTCTCATGGATTTCTCAATACCCTAGTCGTCCAATCAGCGTGAAACAGAAGGAACCGGTATTCATCAGACCAGGCAATGTTTTTCCAATTCTCTAGTGTTTTCATTCCTTAGCCCACTGCAACCATAGTTTCTTGTTTTTTACTGAAAGAAGTGGAACTCTGTAAGGTTGTCGCCATACCCCATTCGTGTCAAGGTACGACAAGTTGTACATTCTTTTGTGGGTCTTTGGGCACCAATGTTGTACTGGACTGTCAGTTGACTAACTATAGCCTGTCTGTTGCTCTGCACAATTCGGGTCAGCCTCCTTTGTCCTCTTCCATCCATGACCTGTTTTCAGCCGTTGGCTGGATGTCCTTGGGCGGACCATTCTTGATACACACGGGAAACTGTTGAGCGTGAAAAACCCAGCAGCATTGCAGATCTTGATACACTCAAACCGGTGCACCTGGCACCTACTACCATACCCCGCTCAAAGGCACAAATCTTTTGTCATGCCCATTCACCCTCTGAATGGCACACACATACACAATCCATGTCTCAATTGTCTCATGGATTAAAAATCCTTCTTTAACCTGTCTCCTCCCCTTCATCTACACTGACTGAAGTGGATTTGACTGAAGAGATTTTTTTAAAATGCTCCAAAGCCCAATTTAACCAGTTGCTCCAGTCTAGAGCGACCATAGGATCTGAGCAGCAGGCTGAATGTTCGACGTCCCTACAAAAGAGTACCAATCCCTTTCATTCTAAAAAAAGAAGGTCTGTGGTTGTACCCGTTTGCTCGTTAAAGCTGTAATATTCATGAGGACGTTGCAGATTGTCGGTCAATAAAAACTGTAGGTTGAAAGAGTCTTTGCCGTACTGCAAGGCCTTGATCAGTAGAATCGAAAGTAAAGTTGTCGTTTGTACGTGTTGTGCATGTTGCATATTGTTGTGTGGAACAAAGGCAGGAAGTGTACTCACTGGCATGGTCTGGCTGCCATGAAGGGCACTGATTGCAGACTGGGCCTCAGCATGTGTGGAGAACTTTACAAAGGCACAGCCTGAAAAAAAGCGCGCGCACACACACACACGCACGCACGCACGCATGCACACGCACAAACAGGGAAGGAGAAAGAGGCAGGGTGCCTTTATTAAACACTGTGAAGAGAAGCACGCCAAAACATTTCAGGGAGGCACAGACTCCCTTGCACAGCAGGCTGCTCCTCTCCAGTCTGCTCAAGCTGCAGGCTCTTGTACAGATTGCACTGATGAAGCAGAAAAGCATGCTATTTAGCGCCACATGCCGGTCTATGCATATTAAATACAGACCCAGTGAAATGTATATTGTTTTAAGTCATTACGCATTAGTCTACAGTTCCTCGAAAGAAGATAAACACGTTTGAGGGACTAATGCTGGTTTGATCAGGACCTGCAGCTAAGGTATAACTAGAGAAGTACTGGATCTTCAAGTGTGGCCATATCAAAAGCTCAACTTCTATCGACCTCTGGCCAATATACACAAAATAGACCTGACAATATATGAATAAATATGTACATTATAAGGGTTAGTTGACAGACCAGTATCCATAAACATCTGTAAATTCAATCGTATTCGTAAAGAAGTGCATTATCTGACTTATGACTCCGGACGTTTTGAGTGATTCAGCTGTAGGCCAATCTGGGCCTAGATTCACATAACCCAAACAGAGTATAGCAGAGACAAAATGAAACTTCCCCTAGCTGCCCCAATGTCCTGTCTTCTTGTAAAGAACACCGCAATTGTTTTGACATCCGCCATTCCCTCTTTACTTCTGCATGACTGTCAAGTCAGAATGAAAGGGCCTCTACTTCGGAGATAATTCCATAACAGTTTTCATAAACACTGGCCTCAGACTATGTTTTAGAGACATGAAGAACCAGGGCTCCCATTGCTGTTTACTGCATGTCAGAAGGTATTGGTGTCTGGGTGGGCGGACCATGGGTGGGCGGACCATGGGTGGGCAGACCATGGGTGGGCAGACCATGGGTGGGCAGACCATGGGGCCTAGAGTACAGTGCATCAGTTAATCCTAATGATTGTACATCTATGGGAATGTTTCACTTGCAGGCCTACATAACCTGGATGAATAATACAAGCCATGATGACTCCTATAAATAAACCCATTTACGTTGATTGTTTTTTCACTACTGAAAAACGAAAAGAAAACATGCCCATTATGAATATGTGATTTCTCAGCTGAAACACCTTAAGGGTCGAAGTCAGTGACCTAGAATTTTAGTAAATGTCAGAGGTACTATATATAATTGGTTCCTACCTTTGCTGTTTCCGTCAGGACCTCTTAGGACGGTGCACTCCTCGATGACTCCGTAGGGCTCAAAGAGGCGGTACACGTCCTCCTCAGTCTGTTGTTTGTTTAGCATCCCCACAAACAGCTTCCTGTCTTCTGGAACAAAGAGATAAGCAAATTAAGGGTTACATTAAATCTCTGACCTTTCAATGCGACCAGTCTAAATGAGCATTACAAGAAAAATGTCATTACCCTAGCTATGCCGATGTAGGGTCTGCTCACTGTGCTCAGTGGCAAATGAAGATGGGGCAAAGTATTTGTCTGCCCCATTTAGCTCTGTGAGTTGAGTCACAGTGTATTGTTCCTGTGCCAAGTCTGCTCATTTTAATTTTGACGATAATTGGGTTTGCTCACATATTTAGGCCCAGGGTAGGCCTGGGGTTCTGTCAGAGAACGGCCATGACCCTACCCTGGGGGAATGGAGGGAGGAAGCAGCAGGCTGATGAAACAGAGTTGGTCCTTCAGATACACCAGGCGCTCCAGTCAGTTCTTCTATAGGTCCTGCTTCTGCCTCCTAAACTGCTGACCTACAATATTGGTGAATACAGGCTATTTGTTTCTCAGTCTCCATATCTCTCTGCCTCAAATACTTAATTGCTGCTGATCCAGTGTATTGGCAAAGAAGTAATATTCCAGAGCTCTTTAATGAACAATGGCACGTCTCTCCAGCACGGAGAAGGCTGAGGAGAATAATGCTGGTTTTTCAATATGTATATTGTACTATTGAGTCCTGTTAACCCATAAGAGTCTAAGCCCTGTCTAAGCTATATGGCATTTTTTTAAAGGATCATTTAGTTACTTGATTTAAAATTTTAAGACCCCTTGAAGTATCCCCCAAATAATTTTAAAGTATTATATAACATTTTTTTGTCCCTACTGCTATTAGCCCATACAAAACATATTAACTACATGAAACAACAGATAGTCAAAAGGAAGTTTGCTCTGAAGTGTCTGCCCTATATCTGAGAGATATAATTACTATATATATATTTTTTTACATATATTTAACCCCTTATTTTTGGCACTATACAGTCTCCATATACTGTATACTTCCATAATTCTTTTCAACTGGTACCAGGGGACCTTCAGACGAGTCTTGTGAGGCCTGTGGGCATCCTAGAGCGAAACAACTGACGGGAGTGTTCGTGAGAGTCTCACCTTTGCACAAAGGGGTCATATTAGTGTGTAGCTACAGTGTTCGGACACTACAGACAGAAGTTGGCAGATCGGATGTACCGACTTCAGAAGAACGTCTCATCTTTCCATAGAGGGGTCAAACCGTTTAGACAATTTTGTGAGAAGACGGATTTTCGGAACGTCTAATGTTCTGACGAACACCGCTCTAGCTCTGTCACCTTTCACCGCAGATGCAGAAGTAGGCAGATGCGGTGGATTGAGACGCATCCAATGCAGAAACATCTCTAGCTTAAACTGACAGATATTTCTGGGGATGTTTGTATCATCCTAATTAGATGTCCATGGGGGAGCAGACATCAACCTTAGGCGGTTTTTAAATGCAGGGGGACTTTACCTTGACCTGACATGCAGTGTTTACTGAGATTCTGCTCCTATGATTAATGTCCAACTGGCAGCAACACTACTCCCAACATCCCCTTTACAGATTTTCTATAACTTCTAGTGTACCTATGTAACAAAAGCAAACAAAGACAGAAGAGGAATCCAGGGCCAGACTCTGGGCTTTGGAGTTCAACATCATTCCCAGACTGCGGTAATGTGGTGCGTCAGGGTGACCTTTCTGGCCATAAGAGAGAGACTCAGACTGTGTGTTGTTGTGCTGTGGCGTGCCCTGACCAAGGCAGGACCCACTGATATCCAGATTCTTCCTCGAGCAGCCAGCCAAGGCCCTTGCAGCCTCAGCTGCCACGGTCGCTGCCACAGCCAGGGCCCCGGCTGACTCCCTCACTCAGCCTGGCCAATGACGCACCTTTAAAATAATCAACGGTGTCAGAGCGCGTGCTGTCTAGGGAGGAGTGGCCGTCGTACTGCACTCTTTATTGTTAGTGGCAGGATCAGAGGGTATGTATCAAAATGGAAGCGATTCAATGTGACATCTGTCATGGTGGATTGGAGAGCATTTATCTGCAAAAGAGAAAGCCCTGAACTGGAAAATAAAAGGCCAAGACGCTCCTTCATCTTGCTTGGGGGGGAATTTGAATTTGGAGGTGGGGGGAGTTTGTGGGGGGATTCAAATCTATGCACCCACTCCCTCAGCACATCCACAAGTGTGCACACGCCCACACACACACACACACACCTTTGCCTTTCCCTCTCCTCCATGGCGCCCTCATAACTTCCAGGCCTATAACTCTTACAGCAACCCACCCTCTATGGATGATGGGAATGTGACAAGGCAGGATTAATGTATGCAGCTGACCTATATGAATTTCATATGTTCCGCACTATGCCGTTTATGCCATGAACAGACCTCCTGTGGCACGTCTTAAAATACGACATTGCAACTGTGCCATCGCTGATAAATTGCTCACTGGGAAATCACCTAGAGCTGACTGGAATAATATTTATTGGACTCAGAGCACGTCAGGAACAGACCTATATATCAGATAAGGTCCTTGTGTAACATTGGTTGGTTTACAGAGGGCAACAAAAGGCCCGCTAACAATTGGAGTCCTATTGTGGGCTGTTAGCTTTTCACTGTACTCCATCACAAATTCCACTGGATTGTCCTCATGTGGAGATTCTGAGACGGGCATAAGTAATGTGATGGAATATGAATGAGTCCAGTGCCAGTGTATTTAGAGTTGGCACAAGTTCTTCAGGTCCTGCTGAGAGATGGAGAAAGCGTATTCTACTCCTGAGTGAGTGGGCTTCAAAAACACCCTAACAATGCATGAAAATACATCATCTGGCAGACCTATTCTTCCAGCCATGATGCTCTGGAGTAAAACGGCACCTTGGGACTTGAGCTGTTGTTCATCTAGCTACAACACACAGCGAGGAACATTATCTTGTTTATCTACAGTAGGCTATGAACTCACATGACACACACACACATGCACACTCACGCTGTCACACAGTTCTAAATGATTCACCACTTTAGGGAAAGCCCTGATTAATGATAGGCTCTCTGAGATGCTGTTGTTAAATCTTTAAAGAAGAGGCAGTGCTAATGTTGCTATTTAAAAATCTCTTCAGCCGGAGTGGCACAGTGGTCTAAGGTATTCCATCTCAGTGCTGAGGCTCCACTACAGCCTGGGGTTCAATCATGTCCACCAGATGCGTCAAACTCTTCCGGCGGAAGCCATTCACTGTCAGTGGAGCAGTCGGCAACGCTACGTTGGGAGTGCCCCACTAGGCTGTGGTACGTTCTGCGTACCGCGTGTGTTCAATATTTTCAACTTGTGCGTTGCTTTACCATCCGGTTGTACAAACGGACGTAAACACAGACTCCAACTAGCTTGCTTTTCGCTAGTTGAATAGCGAAGCGCGTGTGTATGGAAAATGCGGCCTAGACACCTGGCAAAACCAAACACCATATACATCTGGTGGACATCTGGTGGACATCGGGCATTAAGTGAGCAGTGTGTTAAGAAGCAGTGCGGCTTGGCGGGTCATGTTTCGGAGGACGCGTGTCTCGACCTTCGCCTCTGCCGAGCCCGTTGGTGAGTTGCAGCGATGAGACAAGATCGTAACTACCAATTTGGATATGACGAAATTGGGGAGAATTTTGGGGGTAAAATGAAATAGGACTTTTAAAAAAATGTATCGACTGGCTGTTAATGCAGCTTTGTGGATTAGTGCAGTCTCACAGCGGAGTGCCAGGAACACACAGCTACTGGTTACTGCCGCTCCACAAATAACTGTTACGGCTGTTGTTTTTACCCAATTAACTGGCCGTCCACATGACCATGAACACAGCGGAGACCCGATTCACCTGCAGCCCATTTATACTGTAGCCTACCACTAAACCCATACAGCTCTTATACACAATCCACCAACACAGTTCCTATACCTCTGCATAATCAATAGGAGAGAGATTTAGATGCAACAATATCTACATTTGCATCTCATAGAATCACAATTCGTCATTTAGATGCGGCACGTGACGTGTTACAGCGACAGCTCCTCCTAACCACCCACAACTCCGTCCTGAAAGTTACACCCATCGTGTTGAATCTGGCCTGAGCTGATAAGCAATGGTTTGTTGCATTGGAAATTAAAGCATGGAATAATGATTGGGGAATGTACTGGCTGGTTCTATATCCTGAAGGTTACTGGGCCCATCTGAGATTTCTAATCAATAAGTGTGTTTTCATATGAATTTGAAATCAAATTCAAATTAACATTTGGTTTATCTGAAAAGTATGATTTTAATCTCCTCACCCAATTCATTGTAATTGTAATCCAATGATTTATTTGCAACACTGATAAAATCATGAATCATTAATCATGCTACAGTCTTCAGATACAGTATTTTTGTTTTACTATGATTTTTGTGTGCATACTGCATACTGCATACTCCCATTGAACGTTTCAAGGTTCCCATCTTGCATACATTAGAGATTTTGCAGTCAGGTCTACCATGCTGGAGACTTATTACAGTGTGTCTGCTGATTACATTCCTAGGGCTATAGCTGCTTGGGGTTTTGACAGTGGAATGGATAAGAAGACTTCCAGTGAATAGTGATAGGATGGGTTTCAGGGTTTTGGCACTGCTGCAAGCTCCAGGAGAAAGCCCTCACGGGGGGTATGGTAAAAACGCCCGGGCCCATGTTGGCTTGCATAAGAACCTGCAGCCCTCGATAAGCCAGGATGGATGAAATAAAGAGAGAGAGAGAGGTTTGTAATGAGGGCGGTACTGAATCATGTTCACTTCCTCTGTGTTTCTACCGTGTGTGTGTGTGTGTGTGTGTGTGTGTGTGTGATGCTGAGAGAGAAACGGATTGAGAGGAAGAGTGAAGAGAGAGTACTGTATGTGTTACAGAGAGAAAGCTCGTCAGAGAGATGGGTGGGTTACTATGACAACTACTTATACAGTGGCCTGTCAGTCATGTTTCATTGGAGTTTGGAGAGGATAAGCGGGGGAGAGGAGGAGCGGAAGGAGAGGAGGTAGAAGAGGAGAGATGGGAGTGGGGGTCATTCCTCTATCTGCCTGCTGAGTTGGAGTGTAAATTCGCCTGTCAGCCACACAGATAAGGACAAATTATTAACAATATTAGCTGCCCGATAAAAATGAAACTATAATGAATGGATAAATATATTAAACCAAATGAGATCCCATCCAGCCAGAAAGTGGGCCCTGAGAAACCATCCAGGTTTTCTCATTTGGGGAAGCAGATAAGAGATAGGGGGGTTACTGTAGGCTCCACTGTATTTTATCACACTCGCCCATCAAGCCATAGAGAATCACAACATTTGCGGTTGGAATACCAAACACCATGGCTTCCACAGCCCATTATAGTTGTTCAGCGAGGATGCCACACAATACCTGTGTCAGCATGTGTTCAACCATAAAAACAGACGGAATCGAAGAAATTAATTAACCCTAGGAGAGCATAGTGCTTAGCCAGTGGTATTTAATCCAATGTATTACATACATGTATATGAATCTAGAGCTGTGTTGCATTAATGAGACAGGCAGGCGGGCTGGGCTGTTGTGGAGGCTAGGCCTCTCTGGGTTGGGCCTGTGTTCTTCTCTGCCTCCCTACCTGGCTGCCTGGGTGTTCAGGGGTACCAGAGGAGAGTGGGGGTCTGGGCTCAGTCTTGGCACCACTGCTGTGTTGAATGAACACTGCCAGATGAAATCCTGAATAATGACTCTCTCTTATGTCCTCTGTGTTGTGTTTGTCACGTAGTGAGGGAAGGATGGGATGGTGACAACATATTGTGCCACAGTGCTGGAACAACTTCTGAGAACTCGTGTGTACTGTTCTCTACATTAACCCAGTTCTGTGGAGTCTTTGTCTGTCAAAAGTTGTCTGTTATTTGTTTATTTGGCAATGCTCCAGTTTAACTTATCTGAAGTTATCTTTTTGAGGCAATGACCCGAACCTTCTAGGGAAAAAAACAGGCTATTCACACTATGGTCAATCTACTGCATAATTACTACCTTTCAAACCTCTCTATGATGTTTGAAACATATTCTCAATGGAGAACAAATAATATTACACAAAAACCCATTGATTTCCATTGAATATCTAAATCACATTCAAATGTGATCCTTCCTTTTCCTTTATTTGGGACTATAAAGAGACCCGCATCCAAATTCCGGTGGGCGGTGATGCAAGCTTGGTTTTGTCACAGTTTCATCATGAGAGTGTCAAGGCTGCTCATTGGTTATGTGGCAAGGTGGGATCTATATAAACCATCAGTATAAAATCGGGAGGCAGTGTTTGCAGGACCTTGATAGCAGCCGGCACTGTGCTGCACTACATCCTTCACTAAACAGTCCCCTGGGAAGGATTAGGCCTCAGTGCTTTAACACTGGCCCCGTTTACTGAGCAAACTAAAACCCTGTCCCCAACCACTTTAACGCACCTAACCCATTTACACCTACACACACACGCACGCACGCGCCACCACACACACAGGGGTGCACGCACACACACACACACACACACACACACACGAAGAGCGCTCCCAAAACCTTTCTCCAAACAAACACTCCAGTGAGTGTGGGAGGCTGTGGTAACTGTGAAACCATCATCATCCCTATACAGCGTTTTGCCGCAGAGGCAAAGATCAGACCGAGTGCATAAATCACACAGGGGGACAGGCTTTGAGCAGCCCATACAGCGTATTTCCCCTTTTTTCAGTTGGACTTCAGACGGGCGATTAGAACAGTGATCAGATATTGTTTCTGTGCTGCTAGTAGAGACAGGAGCTGATGTATGTTATCTAGTGGTCTCTCCTCAGCCCTCCACTGAGTTGATTTATCAACTGGATCAAATGGCTGTAATGTGCTGCTGGGGGATTCAGCACTGGGGCTGGATGGCTCGGCTGGGAGCCTTGAGCATACAATTACTAGCCAGCCACGGCTTCCAGCCTGCCTGAGTGCACCATATAAAACCTCTGGGGTGCCTGTGTGTCAGAGCCCAGCCTACCCACGTCCCCCCCGCCCGCCCGCACCTCAAATTGCAGTCAGGGAGGAAAAGAATAAAACGAGAAATTGCTTAAAATATTTTATCTCCACCATATAAGTCTGAGCAAATGTACACTCAATATGATAACAAACGTGAAATATTACTCAGTGTCTTGTGTTGGCTTCAACGTATTACAGCGGTGCACATAAATCCTGGACCTGCTGTGCTACGTCAATAGGTACTGTATATAAACATTTACAATATTGCAGTGCTATTTATATTGTCTGCCTTCATAATGCCATTGGAAGAGCATTCTGGCATCAGTTATGATATGGATTTTTTTCCCCTTGTTTTTTCTATTACATCCTGGCAAAACAATCGTGTACGGTATCAGGCCCTACCTTTGGCAGTATTTAACACTGTTCCGGGCTCTTTCTTAATTCTTTTCTCATTGGTCAACTGACACTGATTGTTGAGAGGAATGCTGGGTACTCCCTCTCTACCACCTACCACCAACACCCCCTCCTCCTCCTCCTCCCTCCTCCTCCTCCCCACACCCCAGTCTCTTACTCTCACCTTCTACTCCTTCTGAACCTGCTTGTTCTCTCTTTTCTTTACTCTCTCATCCTTTCTCTGGATCTCTCTCTCTAATGACTTCCCTTCATGCAGTGGTTTCCCCCGAGCAAATAACTTTTTTTTTCTCCCACGAAGGACTAAATTGACTACAGCAAGAGACAACAAACTTCATTAAAGAGCCAAAGCAAACAGGCATTATACATGTGATATCCTTCCCTCCCTATCTGCATTAAAGGGGAAGACAAAACCCAGCCCTATCTCGTCTGGGAGCTAGCTGCTCCTCTCACCTCAGGCAACCGCATTAAACCAAGACATACACAGACTTTGGTACAAAGGCTCTATGATCCAAGACAGGGAGCGAAATACAGACAAGACGAGAGATAATGAGAAAGATAGGGAGAGACAAAGGAAGAAAAATGAAAAGGAGCAAGCTGAGCAGATAGAGCGGGGCCATGGCAGAGAAGTGAGGATGTACGAGAATAAGTTATATCTCTGTGCAGCTTTGTGTGGGAGAGGAGAGGACTGAGCTGGCAGATGACTTTGCTGGCAATGGATGAAAGAAGCTTATAGGCCACCCGGCATGTCACCCATCCCCACCCTGTGTGGGAGTACGGTGGGCAGGCAGGGTTCAGCGACCGTAACCCCAGAGCCCCATGGAGAACTTGGCGAAGGTGGATTTAGATTTGCCATATACGTTATACATCATCTCCCTTTTAGGATGTATTCCCTAATCCATATTCATTCAGTAATCTCAGAGAGAGTGGGTTAGCATGCCTGCTGCCTGTCTGTATCCTACTGTACCTTTACTCTCTAAAACTGCTGTGTTAACAGTTAGGAGAGCACAAATTGCTGTATAAGGTAAAGCTTCAAATGTATAAATAAATACATAAGCCTTAAAGCATATCATCCATATCTTTTTGCGATTGCACATTAACTGGAATTGATCCCCGTAGGAGCATTATGAAACAATGCGATACAGCTGGAAGTTTTCACGTCTCTGGACGTGTTGTTGCTTCGTATGCAACTCCTCGGCGGTGATAATGTGACTGCGCCAGGGGGCGCAGGCCTGTCATTCACTTTGACAGCCAAGCTGCTTTCTCCACACACGTATGGGTGATGTAGACTTCAATTAGGCTGCAAGGTCACTCAGCACCCATCAGGAGCTAAACCGGGCTAGCTAATCTCGCTAATACGTTCCAGTCAACCACATGAATAACAAAAGAACAACACCAGGCCTACACTGTAATCACATTTAACATTGAACAAGATCACAGTTCTTGTTCACATTAAAACCAATTTTTACTGTACATCAAGTGTTTGATACTGAATGTTGCACTGCTAACTCCCATGCCAAGGCCTCTCACTACTACAATTATGAAGGGGAAGCTAGCTGCTCCACAGGCCTGCACATCCTTCCTCTCCCCTCCCCTGCCTCTCCCCCCCGCCCCGAACACTGTCTTGACAGCCCCATTTGTTTTCATTTCCAGGATGTTTTGCTCCATATCTAATGAAATAACTATCTATACAACGAGCAGAATATCAAAAGGGACGGGTGGAATTGTTAATCGGCTGTGACTGAAGTTTCAGCCTTGCTATTCTACCCCCTATATTGGTTTGATTACATTTGGTTGGTTGTCATAACATATCGTCCTCTCGTGTTCATGTGTGCACAGATACCGACCTGCGTGTAAAGCATTTAGTATGCTGTCGATACAACCGCTTAACCATGTATATAGAACTGTCTCAACTACGACTGTACATGCAGAATATGTCAACCAAATGTGCCGTATTTGTCTCAATATAACATTATGCGATTGTGTATGTGTCAGGCTAATAATAACCACAAACCATTCAGTCATTTCCATTCACTTTGTTGGTCACTTTGAATTTGCTGTAACGCCGATGAACGACAAGCATTTTCATTCTCGCTGATCTTTTGGATCCAGTGATGTCACCCAGTCAGTCTCTCAGGGCCAAAACAAAATGAGATTTTAATCTCAGCTCAGAAGAACAAAGCCAGCCTATCCTCTCCAGCTTCTCTCCACCATTGGGCGCCAAGACAGAACTAAATTGAATCTTCTGTGCACTCTCTTGGCCCAGGCGTATGGGAATTCGTGGTGTGAGGCGAGCGAGCGTGCGCGACACCCTGAACGCACCCGGACCTGCTCCAGTACTCTGGGCCCCAGTGGGTTTGTATGCGAGGGAGAAAAGAGAGAAGTGCCGTGTCAGCACCCACCATATGGAACATGAAAAGCTAAATAGTATAACAAAGCAACCATGTGATGAAAAATGCATGCAGGGAAGAGGGGACCTGGGCTACCTCCACACTGTTGTCTAACAGGAAGCTCCCACAGATCCTCTCCTGCTGTCTTTCCTGCATCGCTGACTGACATTTTCTGACAACAGCCCCCCCCTTTCCCTTCTTCCTCTCTTCTCTCCGCTGTGATGCCTCTCTCGATTTTCCCTCCAATCCATGATAATACTTTACACATCTCACTCTCTCCTCTACCACTTCCTAATTAGAGGGGTTTCATCTTAGAATGACGGGAAAAGCTGGCCTGATGAATATATTACGTTTGGTTGATTGATTGAGAGAACCTGTAGGGTATCTCTATAGTTGGTCTGTAGAGTTAATCAAAGAGCAGATATTCTGCTCCATTCTCTCCCAGACCTGGAGGCCTGCTCCTTAATCATACTGTAAAGATGATGTAATGATAAGGAAACTCTAGTAATTAGACACCTGCAGTAGACTGGATTCATTAGAAGGCTGAACTTTCCCTGTTTAGTGTAGCAACTCGCTCAGCAAACGTTTCAGGTGATTTAGGATTTAGCTTTGACTTTGTCTGCCAACGCGGTATCTGACAGACAGACACCTGGGCTTCGGCTCTGTTCTATCGTGGTTGTTTTGGTCCATTCCCTCTGTGCTTTTGGTTCAGCGACGTCAAGCTGAGTTTTCATATTACAGACAACAACAAGCTGTCCTTTTCCACTTCCACAACAGCCTGACACCGTAATCTACAGCAGGGGACAGTGTTGACGGAACACATTATGCAGCTTTGGAGGGGAAATGTTATGCATCAACACAGAAGTAGGATTAAAAAAAAATGTAAACCTCTTAGTAGTATGAACTTTTATGAGCACATGCCCAGCAGACTTAACCCTGGCCTTTTTCAAATCAATCCATTACTGTTTGTGTGTGTGTGTGTGTGTGTGGACATGCTCAAGAAGAGCAGTAGAAAATACTTGTAATCTTCCACAGAGCACTGTCAGCGGTTTAGTAACCACGCCACCTCTTTCACAAGGTTGGGGTCTGTATTGAAATGTCTGTATTTCAAATATCCATTGGTGGTGTCAGTGTGGCTCAGTAATGTGAAGGATTATCTGAAATGAGTTTAGTCAATTCATCATTTCAAAAGGGCAGTCGCTCGGTTGCTCATTAGTTATTGTACACACTTTTCAATTGAGGGTCCCTGGAGAGCTGGCGTTGTGGAGACTCCAGCCTTCTATCAAATACACATAGGGAGAGTGGGAGGAAGGGAGAGAGGGGAGATGGTGGGTATAGGTGGGGGAGGGAGAGAGAGGAAGGGATATGGTCAGGGGTAGAGGGAGGAAGGGAGAGGAGGGGAAGTGGGAAGAGAGCAAGAGAAAAGGGGGGTGGGGGAGGAAGGGATATGGTGAGGGGTAGAGGGAGGAGAGGAGGGGAAGTGGGAAGTGGGAAGAGAGCAAGAGAAAAGGGGGGTGGGGGAGGAAGAGGAGAGATGTTGGAAAGAGGGGGGTAGTAGAAGTGAGGGAGGCTGTAGCTCTTCAGTTAGTAGTGTGTGTGTGTGTGTGTGTGTGTGTGTGTGTGTGTGTGTGTGTGTGTGTGTGAGAAACTGGACTGTACAGAGTGTATGGACGGAGTGTATATACAGTACAGCATATGAGGAATGTGTGAAAACACCCGACCAGCACTAAGGCTTGCTGTTGAGTATCGTATTACCACTACTGTTTCTTGTGACAGTAGCTAGTGTGAAAATGTTTAAATGCCCACAGGTGTCGATGTGGGCCACTATACAGTGTGCCGACCTTCTCTTTTCAGTGTTTCTTTTCATGCATCACTTCAGTGCAAAGAGATTCAGTGTCTTCAGACAGTATTCAAACCCCTTGACTTTTTCCACATTTTGTTTTGTTACAGTCGGAATTTAAAATGGATTAAATTGAGATGTTTTTGTCACTGGCCTACACATAATACCCCATAATGTCAAAGTGGAATTACATTTTTAGACATTTTTACAAATTTAAAACGAAAAGCTGAAATGTTTTGAGTCAATAAGTATTCAACCCTTTTGTTATGGCAAGCCAAAATAAGTTCAGGAATAAACATTTGCTTAACAAGTCACATAATAAGTTGCATGGACTCACTCTGTGTGCAATAATAGTGTTTAACATGATTTTTGAATGACTACCTCATCGCTCTATCCCACACATACAATTATCTGTAAGGTCCCTCAGTCGTGCAGTGAATTTCAAACACAGATTTAACCACAAAAACCAGGGAGGTTTTCCAATGCCTCGCAAAGAAGGGCACCAATTGGTACATGGGTAAAAAAAAAAACAGACATTGAATATCCCTTTGAGCATGATGAAGTTATTAATTACACTTTGGATGGTGTATCAATATACGAAGTCACTACAAAGATACAGGTGTCCTTCCTAACTCAGTTGCCGGAGAGGAAAGAAACTACTGAGGGATTTCACCATGAGGCCAATGGTGACTTTAAACCATTACAGAGTTTAATGGCTGTGATAGGAGAAAGCTGAGGATGGATCAACAACATTGTAGTGACTCCACAATACTAACCTAATTGCAGTGGTGGAAAAAGTACCCAATTGTCATAGTTGAGTAAAAGTAAAGATACCTTAATAGAAAATGACTCAAGTAAAAGTCAAAGTTACCCAGTAAAATACTACTTCAGTAAAATATACTTAAGTATCAAAAGTAAATGTAAAAGTAAATGCAATGTAAATGCAATTGCAAAACATATACTTAAGTAGTAAAAGTACAAGTATAAATCATTTCAAATTGCTTACATTAAGGAAACCAGATGGCACAATTTTATTTTTTAATTTATGGATAGCCAGGGGCACACTACAATGTGCAGACATAATTTCCGAACTAAGCATTTGTGTTTAGTGAGTCCTCCAGATCAGAGGCAGTAGGGATCACCAGGGATATTCTCTTGATAAGTGCGTGAATTGGACCATTTTCCTGTCCTGCTAAGCATTCAAAATGTAACGAGTACTTTTGGGTGTCAGGTAAAAAGTACATTATTTTCTTTACGAATGTAGTGAAGTAAAAGTTGTCAAAAATATAAAACGTTAAGTACAGATACCCCCAAAAACAACTTTAGTTCTTTAAAGTATTTTTTGTTAATTACTTTACACCACTGCCTAATTGACAGTGAAAAGAAGGAAGCCTTTACAGAATCAAAATATTCCAAAACATGCATCCTGTTTGCAACAAGGCACTAAAATAAAATAATGCTACAGAAAATGTGGCAAAGCAATTAACTTTTTGTCCAGAAAGTGTTACAGTGAATAATTTCTGAAGGTACTGCATGTTTGCGGCAAATCCAATACAACACATTACTGAGTACCACTCTCCATATTTTCAAGCATTGTGGTGGCTGCATCATGTTATGAGTATACTTGTAATCATTTAGGACTAGGGAGTTTTTCAGGATAAAAAAACGTAATGGAGCTAAGCACAGGCAAAATCTTAGAGGAAAACCTGGTTCAGTCTGCTTTCCACCAGATGAATTCACCTTTCAGCAGGACAATAACCTACAACACAAGCCCAAATCTACACTGGAGTTGCTTACCAAGAAGACAGTGAATGTTCCTGAGTGGCCGAATTACAGTTTTAAATCTGCTTGAAAATCTATGGCAATACTTGAAAAATGGTTGTCTAGCAATGATCAACAAACAATTTGACAGAGCTTGAATAATTTAAAAGAATAATGGGCAAATATTGTACAATCCAGGTGTGGAAAGCTCTTAGAGACTTACCCAGAAAGACTCACAGCTGTAATCGCTGCCAAAGGTGATTCTAACATGTATTGACTCAGGGGTGTTAATACTTGTGTAAATTAGATATTTATGTATTTCATTTTCAATACATTTGCAAAAATGTCTAAAAACATGTTTTCACTTTGTCATTATGGGGTATTGTGGAATAAGTCAAGGGGTATGAATACTTTCTGAAGGCACTGTATGTGTATTGCAATGTTGAGTTCAACATTAGAGAAGTGTATCACAAAACCAACATTTTATTATTTAATTGAAGGCTCAAATCCAATCTACGTTGGGACTTTCACTTCGTAATAATCCATTTCAAATGACCATCTCTACATACTGTAATGAATCGGTTATCCTTTTCACATCAGAATCTATTTGATCAAACAGCCTTACATAAGGCATAAAGACAGTATCAGCATATCAGTGTATTGCATCGGTCAAGCTAAATATTGCTCCAAAAGAGCAGAACTATTTTTCGTTTGTTCATCATTCTGCAATTACAGATGTTTTCAGATTGATTATTTGAATGTAGCCTACTGTATGAGTCCTGGCACAAAGAGGGCAGGTTGAGGCCTTCGCTTTGACCTCTCCGTGGGGTCCCTCTCCCATAGTTACTATGTTACTACAGTACCCGGCCTTGCTCAACATGCTGGAAAAACAAATGTGTTTTTGACAATGAGAAACCGAGAATAGAGTAGAAGGATATGTACTTCACAAGGGTGGCCGTAACAACAATCTGCAGTAGTGAAGCCATGTCACAGCTGGATTCCTAGGCCACCTGTTTTTATCTGGTAATGAAGCATGTAGTCATGGGAAACAGTCTCAGCTGGATGGTTGTAATAATACAGTTTTCCTAGTGTAAGTGTTTTTGTTTGTATTCTATAGTACACATTTGACACTGCAGATTTCAGCTCCTAAGAAGATTATTTCAAAAGATATGAAGGCATTAATATTTTACCCTCATTGCTTATTACAAAGAGAATTGAGCTAAAAAAACTAATCTTTTAATTTCTATTCCTTATTAATTATGTCAGGATGACCTCTATGTGTGACTCACAGTGTTGAATAAAATATGAATGTGACATTCCTAGACTGCTGACAGTAATTCTCAGACACAACAATGCATATTTCAAACATTCAGTTAAGAATATTTTATAAAAAATTGTATACACATTTTTTCATTAAAAAATACAACTGAACTGGGCCTGACAATTAAAAATAAAATAAAACGAGCTATTTGTATTTGTTCAGGTGTGTGTGTGTGTATGCCATACTACCAAAAGACAAGACAGGGGAAAACCTATCATGAAACTTTCATGCCAAAGAAACATGTACGCTGTTCCCCGGATGCATAGCCGCCCCTCACATACCCCTCTGTCCTTCACACACACCCTCACCCATCTATTACACTAATACCTCACACCGATGCCTGATGTAAAATATCTCTCTCTGCAAGATATCTAGCAAAATATGATCCAATGTTGGTTCTCTCTGTAGAAGTACCAGTAACCCCATGATCACAGGAGGGGGTAAAGAGGCTTTCATAAATGCATAACAACATGCTCTAAAACCACAGGGGTGAATGTAACCTTTTGCATTGGAGGATCATGTTATTGGAAAAGCCAAGGTCAGAGCAGTCATTTAAGTGTTTCTTGACAGTAACTGCTATTCCCATTAGTTTCTCTGCTGTCTGTTGAAATGCGACGAAGGGAGAGAAAAATAAATGCCACCAGAAAAGAAATAATAGACCCCTATTTCCTACAAATTCCAATTCAATTTCCTTCCACTGACCTGCAGTAACTAGAGGAAATCAATGCAACCAGGGGTAAAGGATTCTGGATCCGAGGATGGCAGCCCTTTTTTTTTTAAGGCAAACGCCTATCCATCACCGACGATGTCGAGGCGCCAATCTGGCGCATCTGATCGTGACACACACATCCTCTTCAGGTGTAAATGAAACCCTGGATCAGTAGTGTTACTTAATATAGGAGGAGCCTGCACGGTGTAAGATTGCCTTAGAAAAGGAGACTGGGAGAATAGGGGCTGGGACCCTACAGTACTACTCATTCCCACTCTGGAGTTCAAAGGGATTGAGTGATAGAAGAGAGGAGAGAGAGAGAGAAGGATGGCTGTCTCCATGGCAGCCACTGACGGAGGCCCTGCCCTCTAGCCCTGCTACAGCATCACCTCCCTACCCGCAGCGCCAGCGAATCAGAGGGGAGACCCAGACACGGGCACTTCCTACGGGGTTGAAGCAAAGAGCTGCTAGGGCGGTGCTCAAGGGCTGAAACGTCAATGTTTTTCACCAGAAGGAACAGATAAAAGTACACGTTTTTTAAATTATTGAGAGGAGCTCTGATATTTTTTGACAGCAGTAACGCTCACTAACATTGATCCACTGTTCCTTCAATTAATTTATTCATTTCTATCCTGTTATTTTTTTTCACACGTTACTTTCATGTGCTGGCCCGTATGTATCCTTATCACTTCAAACTCATTTGATATGTTGAGATGAAGAGAAAATAACGGCCGTGAGGCAGCTACAGTACATCTGCTTTGATGTGGATACCAACACATTTACTCCATATTCATACTACTAACAATGTTTACACTCGAGTATATAGTTTACACTGGTGTATACTATTTATACACACTACAGAACATAGCCTACTCTATATCATATACTGTCAATGTATGGTAAATAATGAGCAACATCAGAAATGGTGAAAGGGTAAGTAAGGGTAAGAAATGCTACCGTTTGATAGCAGACAAGGTGTCCACTAGCAATGCCTGACCTTTAACCTTAACGTGTAAATCTATAAAGGGCCAGGGGCAGTCATCAAACAACCTGCCTTTTGGAATACTGGGGCAGAAAGAAGCCTGCTCTTAAGCTTGTCTGTTCCTGTCAAAATATGGATTATGGCTCCTCTCTACTTATCTTCAAACAAGGCTTTCAACCATCTGTTGTCTGTGCTGCGGTCAAAGTCAAGAGACCTCTGCTTCCAAAGTGTCTGAGGAGGAAAATGGAGTGCGGGCCGGAGGGAGGGGGTAGTGACACGCTAGTCACAGAACAGAAAAGGCCAAAGAACTTTTGAAGCGTGAAAGTCTCCGAATTTACTTTTCTCCGTCTCTCTGGAAGAAAAAAAAGAGAAAGCATTCAAGGTCCGGGGGATTGTGAAATGTTATTTTTTTTATTTCCATTTGGAGTTCCTTTTTGAAGCACACAGAGACTTGAAAAGCCACGGTTACAGCAGTTTAGTAACCATCCTATTTCAAAATTGTGGGCTTTTCAGATTGTGGTGCCACTCAGCTCCTTAAGATTTTCAGCAGTATGGCTTCCTAGCGTATCCACAGCCAGTATGAGATTGCACAAACCTCTCCTCTGTCACATGCCCGCTGCCTATACTGGGAAGAGGCTTTCTACTGTACCACTCTTCATGACGGATACCTATCTACATATAAATGTTGTTCCTAGAATCTGGCCAGATTTGGAGATTTCTAGATTCAGTCAAACCTTGATAATGAAGTTGTTTTCTGCCTCAGACCCTTATCATTCCATGTGCTGATACGCCTTGCCTCCAGCACTTGAGTATGCACATCTTAGTGGCGGTTCCCCCACGGTTAGTAATTTCCTGCCTTTCAGCGCTGAGAGGTGTAATGAGTGGCTGGGCTGCTGGAGCTCTTATCTGCTGTGACAAATAACTGTAGAGCAGAAACAACAGCAGATTGCCATGCACAACATATCCCATACAGCACACCAAAACAAGCAAGGAAATAACTCTGCTCATAATAGGAAGATGTTATAAACCGCTCACTTAAATTGGCTTCAGAACCCTTTTCCTCCATCACATTAGACCTGTTAAGCAGACCAAGCGTGCCGACGATGCAGCGTCTCTTTTAGAGAGAGCACACCAGAAGATACTAGTGTTCAGTCATCAGTGGAGAAGCAGCAACAAACCTTTGTACTTAAGACACTGTGATGATAGCCATGTAGAAAAACACCACCGCAGATTACTCCAGTCGGGTCCAGTACCAGACGTATATTTCTCTCAGATGGTTCTATTACCGTAATATCAAATTTCTTGATTTTACTTAACCCATCCCCACCTCCATGCTCCATCCATCCATCCCTCCATGAGACAGTTTAGACTTGTCCTTGACTCAAAGGCAGAAGTACTTGAAATTCGTTTAGATTTGGTGAACCACATCAAAGAGACTGGGAGCTTATTTTCAAGTATTTTGCGCCCAAGGCTAAAGTGGTTCTGAGGCAGCTACTCCCTTTTAAATAGTTTGTCTTACTCTCGCTCCTCTCTGGATCGGAGAGAGACTCCCTGTGTATCTGTCTCCTACGGGACTCTGGCCTCCCTTCATGCTCGCTCATCACCAGAGGTTACCATAGAAAAATCACTGTGCATAATAGACCTGCCGATTGCTTTCCTTAGGTGTCGATCAGTGATGCTCACAACAACTAAGCTGAATCCAAGTCGGCTGGGGCCAAAAGGCGCCAAAGAATGTTTCTTTGCTTTGATGGATCAAACTTCTTCTCCTGCATTTGATAGTGCTTTCCTAGTATACACTTTAAGTTTCAGAGAAAGTGTTTCCGTCTGGTCTTGTTAAGACGTGTACAAATACTGCATGAAAGAAGCAGTGGGTTTTCAGAAGCTAGTCAACAACTAACGCTCGTCATGACTAGGCAGCACAAGGAAATGGAAGGGACTGGAGAGAAGAGGAACAGAATGAAGATGTCACTGAAAAGAGGACACCAAGGGGAGATAAGAAACCGAGCCAACACTCATAATTACCACAACATGATGTCACTAGCCCTATTTCTTATCTTGAGACCGCTGCCAACCAGGCACTCCGAAGCCTCAGAGTACATCATTTATAATAAGAGCGCTTGCTATGATTAGCCATATACTTCTAACCATAAACAACATTTCATTTGTATTTCTCTTAAAAACCCATAAAACCATGAATATTGACTTGGGGCTGCCATACTGTAGTTTGCTGCTCATCCGTTTAGTTTATGGTCCCTTTTAGCTTTTGTGTCATTAAAGATAATACAAATCAAATAAATGCTAACATGAAAGCGCTTTGAATTCCACCCCCACCAACTCACCTCCAAACGTTCTCCCCCCTCTCTTTCTCACTACCTCCCAGCCAGTTGATACGCCCTTGCATGGCTGGAAATGTATTTCATATTCTCAAACATTGCAGTGCATTTGTGCTAATTACAACGCAAATGGTACGAAATGTGCTCTGTGACCATTACAATCGTGTTTGCTATGCTCAGCAAGGATGTTTTACTCATCACACCCTCACAAACACACCCTGTTCCCACACACAAACACACACACACCGGCTTACTCCTGATTTAGCCTTGAAATCAAACTTATGCATTCATTTAATCTTGTTCTAGCTGTCTTTCATCTCACAGAGACAAACATTGAACACTTCTTTCCCCTCTCGTGACTTTGACCAATATTGGGCGGTATAGTGATCCAGCCATGGAACTTTAATGAAAGGTTTTGCAACGAAGCATGGCCGCTTGGTTGGTCTAATGAGATCCCTAACTGTTTCTGCCATCTGCCAACCTCAAGTCATGACATTAACTATGCAGCCAGCTAGGTTAATTATACATCTATTCTCTTATGTCAAACAAACAAACACATTTATCATGTAAGGTTTCGGTTGAATTGTCACGACATGAAAACCTACAACTTACTTTCCAACATTCCCATAAAAGAGCACAGTATATGCTTCTGTAGTTATGTAGCAAATACTACACTGAACAAAAATATAAATACAACATATAAAGTCTTGGTCCCATGTTACATTGAAATAAAAGATCCACAAAGTATTCCATACACACAAAAAGCTTATTTCTCCCAAATGTTGTGCACAAATGTGTTTATATCCCTGTTAGTGAGCTGTTCTCCTTTGCCAAGACAATCCATCCACCTGACAGGTGTGGCATATCAAGAAGCTGATTAAACAGCATGATCATTACACAGGTGCACCTTGTGCGGGGGACAGTAAATGGCCACTCTAAAATGTGCAGTTTTGTCACACAACACAATGCCACAGATTGCAATGCCACCAGAGCTGTTGCCAGAGAGTTGAATGTTAATTTCTCTACCATAAGCTGCCGCCAACGTCGTTTTAGAGAATTTGGCAGTACGTCCAACCGGCCTCACAACCGCAAACCACATGTAACCACGCCAGCCCAGGACCTCCACATCTGGCTTCTTCACCTGCGGGATCGTCTGAGACCAGCCACCTGGACTGCTGATTAAACTGTGGGATGTCACAACCAAACAATTTCTGGTTTTGTGCAATTTCTGTCAGAAACCATCTCAGGGAAGCTCATCTGCGCTCTTGTCGTCCACACTAGGTCTTTACCTGACTGCAGTTCGGCGTCATATCCAAGCAAGTACCCCGTAGTGGTGGTGGGATTAAGGTATGGGCAGGCATAATCTACGGACAACGAACACTGTTGCATTTTATCAATGGCAATTTGAACGCACAAAGATATTGTGATGAGATCCTGAGGCCCATTGTCGTGCCATTCATCCGCCGCCATCACCTCATGTTTCAGCATGATAATGCACGGCCCCATGTTGCAAGGATCTGTACACAATTCCTGGAAGCTGAAAATGTCCCAGTTCTTCCATGGCCTGCATTCTCACCAGACATGTCACCCATTGAGCATGTTTGGGATGTTCTGGATTGACGAGTACGAAAGCATGTTCCAGTTCCCGCCAATGCCCAGCAACTTCGCACAGCCATTGAAGTGGGACAACATTCCACATGTCAGAATCAACAATCTGATCAACTCTGATCAACTCAACTCTCAACGCTCCGCATGAGGCAAATGGTGGTCACACCAGATACTTACTGTTTTTTTTATCCATGCCCCTACCTTTCTTTTAAAGGTATCTGTGACCAACAGATGCATATCTGTACTCCCAGTCATATGAAATCCATAGATTAGGGCCTAATTCATTTATTTAAATTGACTGATCATTGTAATTGTTCAATATTGCATTTTATATTTTTTGTTCAGTGTAGATCATCTTTTACCATGCACTCACATATCTCCTCACAGGCAAATATTACCCAGTCTCACAGAAAAATATTTCCCTGTCTCCTTCTCCTAATTTCTCTCTGGTTTTAGTAATATTGACATGCCATGCAGCGTACAGTATGGGTGAGTCCTTGCTTTAAGGAAAACTAATCTGTGGTTTTCCCGAGTGCCATTGTTCTGCCAGCTGGGGAGAGGTCATTGTGCAAGAAGAGAAATGTGGAGTGATTGACTAGTCTCTGTTGGAGAAATGAGTTCTCCATTCATTCCTGGGCTTCCAGAGGCGAAACGTCCTTCAGGAGAGTAAACACAATCTGACAGGCCAGCGATGAGGATGGGCAATGGGGACGCTACAGCCCAGGCAGAGACAGACTCTACGGCCCTGCATGTCACCACAGCTCACAACGCTCCCCGCCAACTCGGTGACCAACCAACAACCAACACTCTACGTAGGCCGTTGCTTTTGTTAGTCACGTTGGAGTTTGTTGGTTTGCGTTGGTCGTAAGGGGGTAGGCTTTTGTATTTTTAAAGCTGTAATCAGTCTGATAAAACTCTCTGAAATGAAAAAGTGACTTGTGAATCTTGAGGTATGAGGTGCTTCTAAGTATATCAGTGCTTCCTCCTCTCCATATTCCCACATCTCAGATCCATGCTCTCTGTTGGAAAGCAAATTGAAAATTGGAGCGCCCATCAGGGACCGGATTAGGCCGTTTTCCCGACATGCTTAAATTGCGGTAATCTCCTATGCAGATCACATCTGCAGCTAATTGATGGATTTGCCAGAGGATCTGAGAGTGGCTTGCTCCGCTGTGTGCTCGTGTTTATTTTCAGAAGCAGCTCCTTTTTTAACCGATGCATGGCTGGACCGGCTCAGAGCCCAACCCGCTGGCACATCAACACTGACCCCACTGTCAGGAAGGAGGAGGCATCTCACAATGCTCTCTCAATGTTCCCCAAACCCCACCTCATTACCCAAGCTAGGCATGACCCCTCCAACACGTTGGTTCTACATGAATAATCCACAGCGGCACATGAGTCATATTTTTGTCCTGGAAGCCCACTGACTGACTCCTCACTGCAGCCGAGAAAGAAAGACCACTGCACCACAGAGAGGATGAAGTGGCGTACCCGCGTCTACCCATACAGAAATATGCTTACATACGCACCGAGGTTAGCAGCTCATCACTGCAGTGTCACATACTGTACTGTAAGGCAGAGCTATGACAGTTTAACAAGTGCCGACCGGCAGTCGCCGTCTTCCCTGACGCCCTGTACAACTTCCTATACACACAGCTAGCCACACTGAAACACAAGAAGACCCTGTTTAAAAACACCCCAACACTCATTCTCAACACTGACAACACTTTTTTTTTAAGTGCTTCCGCACGCGTGTGCGCGCGCACGAGAGAGAGAGAGAGAGAGTTGGGGGGCCAGTGCTTGAGAAAGGTGGGTGGGGTGGGGGGGGTTGTGGCAATGATCAATTTTTTCCCATTATCTTGCCTGAATAAGTGTGCCTCATTTACATTCATGGTTATCCAGATAATGAAGCTTTCAATCCGGGAGATCCTGTGGCGAGAACAATGAACCCAATTACCTCCCGCCGCCTGTGAGATGGGATGGCAGACTCTGAGACAGATGGGAAAGGCTGCGGTCGGCCGGCAATCCAATCACATTCATCCCGCTCCCCTGTTTCCCTGTTCCCGTGTGCGTCACAACTTATCAACAGGCTGAGGCCAAAGCCCTGGGATCATTACATCAACACACCACACACCAATCCCCCCCCCCACCTTCCCTCAACCTGCGGCCACACGAAGCCATGCTAGTGTCCCCCCGGCCCCCCTCTGTCTCTCCCTTCATCTCACATGCTCAAGGTTCTCCCTCCTTCCCTTCACGAGCCCTGAAAGCTGGATTGATCTTGAACACTCCACCTCCTCTGCAGACAGTTAGTTTATTATTTTGGCAAATATCGGTCTCAATCCTTATTAGTGAGAAGTCCTTATTAGAGAGAAAGTATTAGATGAGGAACATTTCCAATGAATTATGCAACATGCTCAAGTTTCCTTTTGAGCTTTAATATTTCAGTTTTACACTCATATTTGAAACCATTCAGAGATGCACTTAGTGGATCAAAAAATGATACAGTACGTTATCAGGTTTCGTGCGGACTTGCAGTATTACGAGAAAAATAGAAAGACTGTTGATCGAGAAACCTATTACACACAAGGGCAACCTGTGTGGGGACTTTATGATGCAACCCTATGAAATAACTATGTCCTTCTGTGTGAATGGGGTTGAGTACGCTCTGACGATACATCCATCTTTGTTCAATCATGAAAAATAGATACACCGCTGTAATGAACAGTCGTTCATTCTATAAGAAATGCATTTTACATCTTTCTCGTGCATCTAAAGACAGATTAGAGAATATAAAAATCACTTAAAATATGATATTCTGTAAATAATTAACACTTTTTTTTTCATTCAATGTTTAGGTAACATCCATAGTTCAAATAGTAATTATTTAACTCCATGTATACATGGCAAATTACTTAATGCTTGTAATTTATGCTTGTCAGGCGATGCAAGTCATGGATGCACGT
This sequence comes from Salmo trutta, assembly GCF_901001165.1. NCBI lineage: Eukaryota > Metazoa > Chordata > Actinopteri > Salmoniformes > Salmonidae > Salmo > Salmo trutta. The sequence goes on from NC_042978.1 coordinate 17,071,934, forward strand.
GGAATGACAGCCTATAGAATAAAAAGTGCTACTGCATAGTACATTACTACTGCGTAGTTAATGAACTACTACAGCACTACAGATACAGCAATGGCTAGCTATGTGGAAAAGCCACAGTAGTATATGTCAGCCTAAGTGCCGTATTATTACAATGGTCGTATGTCAGTATTTTGTAAGTATTGTAATGAGACCCTGTTGCCTGTGTTTCAACAGAAGCTGATCTACCATACAGGAGGCTATATGATATAGGGCATGTCTAAACTTTTTAGTGGTGCTTTGGAGGCTCAATTCCAGGAATAGATAATTGGCCAGTGATTGCCTGAGAGTGAATCCCACACTGCATAAATCCCAATATTCTGTGCATATCTCATGCTAAATATCTTAACTCATATTTCCAGTTTATGGCCTCTAATTTTGATGATGTGATCGAAAGTAATTGACTCGGTGATCAATGCCAGGGTCTTGAAGTTTCCTGCTACTCACACTATACAGCTTCCTGGTCCACCCCAAATGGCACCCTGTTCCCAATAAAGTGCACTACTTTTGACCAGGGCCAAGAGGTCTCCGTTCAAAAGTACTGCACTATATAGGGAATAGAGTGCAATTTGGGATGCATCCTTAGTTTATTAAAGAGGGCCAGCATACTAATTCTAATGCCTGGGCTGCTGCTCTGCTTCCCTGTGTATCATATATGTGTTTTCATGTTAATACATGGCAGCAGTAGGTGCTGTGCTTCTCTCTGCCTGGCATTCATTCTCCACATCCACTGAACCTGCAGGATACATTATTGATAAGCTACTAATTACGCTTGTTGCAATTTCAGCTGACCTTTCCTGAGAACATCCCGGATCATTATCAGCTGCATTCGCTCCTGGAATTACAAAGGTAATCTACAGTCCACCTCAACCCAGCTCCCTCTCCACCCAGCTCCCTCTCAACCCACCTCCCTCTCAACCCACCTCCCTCTCCACCCAGCTCCCTCTCAACCCACCTCCCTCTCAACCCACCTCCCTCTCAACCCACCTCCCTCTCAACCCACCTCCCTCTCAACCCAGCTCCCTCTCAACCCACCTCCCTCTCAACTCACCTCCCTTTCAACCCACCTCCCTCTCAACCCAGCTCCCTCTAAACCCAGCTCCCTCTCAACCCACCTCCCTCTCAACCCACCTCCCTCTCAACCCAGCTCCCTCTCAACCCAGCTCCCTCTCAAACCAGCTCCCTCTCAAACCAGCTCCCTCTCAACCCAGCTCCCTCTCAAACCAGCTCCCTCTCAAACCAGCTCCCTCTCAACCCACCTCCCTCTCAACCCTTCTCCCTCTCAAACCAGCTCCCTCTCAACCCTTCTCCCTCTCAACCCAGCTCCCTCTCAACCCAGCTCCCTCTCAACCCAGCTCCCTCTCAAACCAGCTCCCTCTCAAACCAGCTCCCTCTCAACCCTTCTCCCTCTCAACCCAGCTCCCTCTCAAACCAGCTCCCTCTCAACCCACCTCCCTCTCAACCCTTCTCCCTCTCAAACCAGCTCCCTCTCAACCCTTCTCCCTCTCAACCCACCTCCCTCTCAACCCAGCTCCCTCTCAACCCTCCCATGAAGATGTGTGTGTGTGTGTGTTCCTTCAATTACAGGCTGAGAGTGTGTGTACTGTATTGGTTGAACAGCGAGTGACTAAGGTTGCCTTTTTTAAATTGTCTTTCTACAGTTCTCCTTGTTACTGCATCTAGCGCCGGAGAAGTCAGCACTAGTAAGTACTGGATTCGATCCGTATCGCAGAAGTATAGCTCGATTGGAATGTAAAGGCAATGTTCCCACGTTCGCAGAGACTGCCTTCATTGCAAACACTGCATACGTGGCCTCAATCGGAAATGACCTTTCAATTTGACCCCAGATCTTCCGCAATAGGGATTGAACACAGTCCTAAGTGCCTGCAGACTCCATCCTCTTGCATTGATTGTTGTTAAAAAATAAATAATTTTTAAGTTAACTATTTTTAGTTCAATTAAGAACAAATTCTTATTCACAATGATGGCCTACCGGGGAACAGCAGGTTAACTGCCTTGTTCAGGGGCAGAACAACAGATTTTTACCTTGTCAGCTCGGGGATTCGATCTAGCAACCTTTCGGTTACTGGCCCAACGCTCTAACCACTAGGCTACCTGCCGCCCCTTTTAAATGTGATGTTTTCACAGTGTGTTGAAGTTGACCTGCTGTATCACCGCATCTATTGCATCTTACACTTACAAAGTGCCCCTGTCGTGATGATCTCTTATATGCCAACACATCTTCCTTATTTTTCATAAGCAATGTAATTGTTTGATGTGGAATCCTAACTAGATGCATCATGCATACCTTTCAATTCACAAGGTCGTGTAAGTTATCCATTGCAGCTGCATCAGACTTGTCTTATAATTTTCAGTCTTGTTAAGTGTTCGGCATTCTAATGAACAAACCATTCCCTTTAATGGTCATGGCCTTTCAAATCAATGTAGAGAACAGATATGGAGGCTCCACGAACACTTGGGTAAATAGATAAAAGCTCTGAAGAAATTGAATGTTTGCAGTGGGATTTTTGGCAAAGTGCTGCTGTTTTCCTATCAAAGTAAACCTTTCAAATGTGTGTACCGTTTGCCTGTTTTTGATAATCTGTTTAAGGATCAAATATTTATTTTCTCAAATATGCATTTTCTCAAACTTTGTCCAGACATTTTTTTTGTTCAGCCTGATTGATCATCTAAGTGAGGGCCTGTGCAGTCACTGGAGATGTTATATTTACAAGGTATGCCATTCCATTCGAAAAAAAAAAAAAAAAAGATGTTCTTTGAAGGTCGCTGTGATGAATCTATGCTTCTATTCCTTTCTTCTCCCTGTCTGGTTTAGATGCGCCCCCCCTCCCTGCTCCCCCCATCTCTCCCTCTAAAGAAAGTCTGCCGAAGTATTCTGCTCTTCCGTTACAATCACATTTCTGCAGTGATGAGACCTGACTGGAACACAGAATAAATGTAGAAAAAAGGGCCCAAACAGCAGTTTCCTGGCAGTGCTGAGAGCCAGGTGAGGCTGTGAAGAGACAACACCAGCCTAAGGATTAATGGTCTCTGGGGAAGCCAAGGTAAGCACAGCTCCTGTTTGACATCTTTGTACTTGTAAGAGCACACAAATTAGCCAGGCCATGCAGTGAATAATGGCCAGGGTGCTTCCATCAGTCCTATTTAACAATGCATGCAAAGCGAAGAGGGGGAAAAAGTGCATGAACAAGCATAAAGCATTGGTGGCATAACGCATCACTTCCTGTGTGTGTTGTGGAGGAATACCGCTACAGTAGCCAGGGCCACAGGGCGGGCTGCATTTGACGAGTGTACACACGCGCACACAGACTCACTCTCTCTCACACACACACACACACAATCACACACACACACACACACACACACACAGCCCTCCCTCCCAGACCTCGCTGCATGGTGCGGCAGCAGCAGCCTCTCCAGATGTTCATAAATGAGCGGGCATGCTGTCCATTCAACCCGACAGAGACCTAGAATGTTCCAGCATGCACCAAAGGTCAACTCCTAATATGTCCGATGTTATCACGCTGATGTGATAGGACGATAACTAGCGTGGCATGGAAACAAAGCAAATGCCAGCGTTGAGTCATTTTTCTGGAGCCAGATACCACAGGGAGGGAGTGGTGGGTCAGCCGATAGCTGGGAACATATTGTTTGAAATGCCTCTCATGCAGAGAGATGATTTTGGTGTTTTACAATGAGTCTCTGTTTTTCTCTCTCTGTCTTTTTTATTTACTATTTACAAGCTACATTTCTGCTAATACTTTATAATTCAAGTCTTGGGCTGGTATTTAAAGTTGGATATTCCACACTTTTACTAGGGAAATGGAGTGCTTCCCTCCATCCATTCCTCACTCATGGCTTATGAATATACTATGGTGCATGTGGTGAAACGTGTAAAACATTTCTTTATTTTCAGAAAGCAGCCCAACTGTGTTGTCAAGGCCTCACGGGACGGTGCTTTCATCTCTCCTCTCTCCTGTGTGAGAGGTAGAGGTAGAGTCCGAGCCGTGCAGTAAGTCTGTGGGTTGATGGAGGGCTCACAGCTGTCTGTGCCTGACACGTCTCTCCCCAGCACACAGCACAGTGGCTCCCACTAATGACCAGGCCTCCTGAATTCCCCAGTTCCCACAGGGAAACAGCTGCTGCCATCAACAGCTTTTCTTTGGGCTTTGAAGGGAGGTTGGGGCTGGACCTGGTCCTGGCCAGCAGCAGCAGAGCAGGCATGTTGTGCCAGCATAGTGGCTAAGCCCAGTGAAACCCCATCCAGCCAATTTAGTCCCTCAGAATGCCAGGCCCACTCTAATAGGCCCACCAGGGAGCGCCTGCTGGAAGGTCCTCTCAGAGATAGGGGGCAGTATGCAGGACAGTGACAAACAACAGCTCCCCGGGAAGGGTTGGGTTGGTTACTTTCTAAATGTAATCCGTTACAGCTACTAGTTCCCTGTCCAAAATATTTTACTGTTGGATTAGCCAAACTCTGTAACGTAATCAGATTACTTTCAGTTACTTTTGAATTACTTTCCCCTGTGTCGTCATAGTGGTCTCTGACTTGTAGTCAGACTCGCTCAGGCAGAACAAACTTAAACTTGCGCCTTTTTACAATGCTGATTTGAATGTCATTGAGAAAACAGAAAGGTGTCAATGTATTTTTTTGCAAAATATCCTTCCTGAATTTAAAAGTAATCATCTAGTTTTTCAATAGTGTCTATAACTTGATTACAATATTTTTGCTGGTAACATAACGGATTACAGTTAGTTTTTTTGTAATCAGATTTACAACCCAAACCTGTCCCTGGGGTAACCTCTCTCTCCTTGGGTTTGACGTTGAAAAAATATCTGTTTGATTCCTTCCAAACCAATTTGTTTTAAATGAAAAAATCCTTTCAAAGCTCTTGTTTTGCTCCCTCCCATCCACTCACACATAGCCCCTGGTTAGGCTTACCCTTTAGACTATTCGCCGAGACTACGAGGAAAAACGGGGAAATGGCCATGGAGACGGAGTGCAGTCCCATTGTTAGGCTAACTAATAATTCCAGCCACGTTGTCGTGCTGTTCTGATAAGCAGAGTGCCTCCAGTGAGGCTTCGACCAGCAGCGTACAGCGTACACAATTTAACACGTCTAATTTGTACCAGACTTGCAGCACTTTCACACCATTTAGAGATACACTTTAGATGCCACTAGAGAAACAAGCCTATATGCTTTATGGTAAGAGCTGGCCAGCTTCAATTACTCAGTATACACCCAAGTGTATAACTTTGTTTTATGCTGCATTGTCTACAATCCGAGCAATCAAAACATGTATTCAAGTCGACATATTTCTGGTTTGCACAGTCATCCTATAGGTTGAACACGAATTCAGTAGAATTTGATTGCTTTTCAATGACAAACCTTTTTTTGGTGTAACTTTGACAACGGAATAAACAGTTGTTGTACTAGCACATCACCCTCTGTTGAATGTTGTCTCTATTATGATATATGATATACACTACGTGACCAAAAGTATGTGGACACCTGCTTGTCGAACATCTCATTCCAAAATAATGTGCATTGATATGGAGTTATTCCCCCCGTGGCTGGTACAACAGCCTCCACTCTTCTGGGAAGGCTTTCCACTAGATGTTGGAACATTGCTGTGGGGACTTGCTTCCATTCAGCCACAAGAGCATTAGTGAGGTCGGGCACTGATGTTGGGCGATTAGGCCTGGCTTGCAGTCGGCGTTCCATTTCATCCAAAAGGTGTTCGATGGGGTTGAGGTTAGGGCTCTGTGCAGGCCAGTCAAGTTCTTCCACACCGATCTCGACAAACCATTTCTGTGTAGACCTCGCTTTGTGAACGGGGGCATTGTCATGCTGAAACAGGAAAGGACCTTCCCCAAACTGTTGCCACAAAGTTGAAAAGTCTAGAATGTAATTGTGTCCTTTAGCGTTAAGATTTCCCTTCACTGGAACTAAGGGGCCTAACCCGAACCATGTAAAACAGCCCCAGACCATTATTCCTCCACCACCAAACTTTACAGTTGGCACTATGCATTCCGGCAGGTAGCATTCTCCTGGCATCCGCCAAATCCAGATTCGTCCGTTGGACTGCCAGATGGTGAAGCGTGTGCTCGATTTTATGCACCTTTCAGCAACGGGTGTGGTTGAAATAGCCGAATCCAATAATTTGAAGGGGTGTCCACATACTTTTGTATATATAGTGTACTTGAGTAGACCAATAAGATCCATAAGAAAACAATATGGAGGCAAATAGAGAGACTGACTCTTGGTGAAAATCTGCCAATTTCTATACTATTCCTTTTTCTCAGTGTTTACAGACCAGTTCTGAAAATGTTCACCAGAGCAGAGCACAACAGTAGCTAAAATATAACTCTGACAATCTGGCAATGCACTAGCAAACAAAAGAAAACAAAAGAGAATCGATACTAACCCTCCACAGCTAGAAATCTGGTCATGTATAATTTTCAGGGTCTGGTCCCGGCCCCTGACAAAATAAAGATTTTTCTCCACATTGTATTCAGGGTTATTGGTCAGTTTTGTTATTGAGCTAGCTAGCTATTTTGAAAAAATCCTGGCTGCAGGTCAGTTGAAATGATTGAATCTCTGTAAGCTCCATGGGTTCACACAGCCCACTCCGCATGTAAACACAAGGCATGTAAGAGGATGTGCGCGTGTGTGTGCGCATGATCGTGTGAGTGTACTTGCGTGTGTGCAGTTACATGTGTGTGCCATGTGTGTGCCAGTTTCAGGTTGGCACGAGCTCGGGCAGTTGGCTAGTCATGAGGCTGGCTGGCACCCCGATCCAGCTGGTAGCTCCAGACCCTGCAGGGACCTCCTGCCTCCCAACACGTCACCAGGCCAGGAGAGGCCCCCACCACCACATGGCTACACCACACTACACTACACCACACTCTGAAAAATGCCACTCAGCCTGTCCTGTCAGCGCTAGTTCGGCACAGACACAGACTTTCAGCTAGGTAATAACGTACGCAACCGTGTTGGACGGTTCTACTCTGGTAGACACGCAAATGGATGGCTTCATGTGGTAATTAGTCACGAGGTGGAGGTTAATGCGGAACTCGACACTGTGCCTTTCAGCCGTCTAATCATAAAGAATTCAGCATAATGTCAATTTTAACAATAGTGCTCATATGCTGTTGTTTTAAATAGTCAGTAATGTTATATAGAGATGGTGATGGTACACCAATGACCTGATACAGTATTTCTCCACACAGAGAGGAGGATCTACTTTTCTTATAAATGTTGAGTATAGCTGTCTGAGGTCATTAGGAGTGGATGGAGACAGGGAAGTGAAGAGGTGCAGGTTGCCGGGTCACATGGTGGCCTTGGGGTCTTGTGGGGGAGGTAGAGCGCCTCCCCAGAGCTACGTTTACCCTTTAGCTGCAGCCGAGCGGACACACAACAGCCCAGCTAGCGTATACAGCCCAGGAGAGAGAAACGTAGCGTTTAAATCCTAATGTCAGATGAGAGAGGAGAGGAGCTGAGCGATCCCCAATAGCTCCCAATACTCGGGGAGATATATATATATATATATATACACACGGTACCAGTCAAAGGTTTGGACACACCTACTCATTCCAGGGTTTTAATTTAATGTATTTATTTATTATTTTCTACATTGTAGAATAATAGAAGAAATCAAACTATGAAATAACACATATGGAATCAAGTAGTAACCAAAAAAGTGTTAAACAAATCAAAATATACTGTATTTTACATTTGAGATTCTTCAAAGTAGCCACCCTTTGCCTTGATGACAGCTTTGCACACTCTTGGTATTCTCTCAACCAGCTTCACCTGCAATGCTTTTCCAACAGTCTTGAAGGAGTTGCCACATGTGCTGAGCACTTCTTGACTGCTTTTCCTTCACTCTGGGTTGAGGTCGGGTGATTGTGGAGGCCAGGTCATCTAATGCAGCACTCCATCACTCTCCTTCTTGGTCAAATAGCCCTTACACAGCCTGGAGGTGTGTTTGGTCATTGTCCTGTTGAAAAACAAATGATAGTCCCACTAAGTGCAAACCAGGTTGGATGGCGTATCGCTGCAGAATGCTGTGGTAGCCACGGCGGTTGGAACCAAAAATCTCAAACTTGGACTTATCAAACCAAAGGACAGATTTCCACAGGTCTAATGTCCATTACTTGTGTTTCTTGTCCCCAGCAAGTCTCTTCTTATTATTGGTGTCCTTTAGTAGTGGTTTCTTTGCAGCAATTCAATGATGAAGGCCTGATTCACGCAGTCTCCTCTGAACAGTTGATGTTGAGATGTGTCTGTTACTTGAACTCTGTGAAGCATTTATTTGGGCTGCAATCTGGGGTGCAGTTAACTCTAATGAACTTATCCTCTGCAGCAGAGGTAACTCTGGGTCTTCCTTTCCTGTGGTGGTCCTCATGAGAGCCAGTTTCATCATAGCTGGTTTTTGGTTTTTGCAACTGCACTTAAAGAAATGTTCAAAGTTCTTGAAATATTCTGGATTGACTGACCTTCAAGTCTTAAAGTAATGATGTACTGTCATTTCTCTTTGCTTATTTGAGCTGTTCTTGCCATAATATCGACTTGGTCTTTTACCAAATAGGGCTATCTTCTGTACACCACCCCTACCTTGTCACAAGACAACTGATTGGCTCAAACGCATTAAAGAAAGAAATTCCACAAATGAACAAGGCACACCTGTTAATTGAGATGCATTCCAGGTGACTACCTCATGAAGCTGGTTGAGAGAATGCCAAGAGTGCAAAGATGTAATCAAGGCAAATGGTGGCTACTTTGAAGAATCTCAAATATAAAATATATTTTGATTTGTTTAACACTTTTTTTGTTACTACATGATTCTACAATGTAGAAAATAGTACAAATAAAGAAAAAACCTTGAATGAGTAGGTGTTCTAAAACTTTTGACTGGTGTGATGTGTGTGTATATATATATATCTGTACCAAGGATAAAATACTGTGATCTGTGATTATTCCCCTTTCATATTTCATTAATGTCATCCAGATAAGAGCCGGGCAGCTCGACACATGAGTGAGTGAGACAGGGATTTCTTGCCACAGGAAGATATGGCGTCAGGATTCAGATTTGGTTTCTTTTGTTTCCTTGCTACAGTAAGTCATGCTAATCTTACACAGAGAAAAACACAAAATTATAGCTTTTATTCTTCATTTGAGCTAGGCGTGTGTATTTTGCTGCTTCATGTGATAAGGAAAGAAATGGGTAATTTGCTGTCATCCTGTAAGATAAAGAAAGGAGGAACATTATTACATTGCTACATACACACACACACACACACGGGGACACAGACACACCGCAAGCAAGGCCATACACTGTCCTGTGTGTTCAGATAGCCCCGCATGCTGTTGGGCTGAATAGCCCTGAGAAAGGGGAACGGAGGGTGAGGAGGAGGAGGAGGGGGAGGGAGCAGAATAATCATGGCAGGCCAGCACTTTGTTTACTCTCTTTTAATGGAATCAGAGGTACCAATAAAATCCTGTTTCACTGCCGTGCAAGGATCCTATTTCTCCAGATTAATCATTCAGATTGTACAGGGAGGAAGCCAGGAATAGATTTGTAAAATAACAGGAGGACCGTGCTAGACACACAAGATGACGGCAGCCAGGGGGACTGACAGACAGCCAACAGGGCTTCAGTGTCTCCAGCCCCCCTCCTCTCGCCTCCGCTCCAATCCTCCACAGATCCAGGGAAATGGGAGCATCTCCTAATACTGCAGGGTTTAAAGCTATCATTACACACCGCACAGCCCAAAAGATGTGTTCTGTGACGCTCGATAGGGCCGGCTTTGACACTCACCGCCGGTATCTGTGACGCCAGATTGGGCTCGTAAAGCAGGCCTAGCCCTAGATTAAGCAGGGCCTCTTCAGATTGCCGCTCCTGCCTTGCCTTGCAGATTCCCCCACCAGACGGAGCGAAAGCGAGGAGGCTCCAGGAACTCAAGGTCTGCCTTTTAACATTCCAAATCAATCCCAGTCTCCAATATATTAGCAGCACCAGTGGTGGAGGCAGCTCCTGAATGCTTACCCCTTGAAGCATATTCTGCACTCTCCCTATTCCTTGAACTGGTTTTTGCGTGTGTTTCTCTCGCAGCTTCAATTCGTTTTTTGTTGTTGTACTCGCCTTATTTCTTAACTCCAGTGATTTCAGCGGAACACACTATCGATGCAATATCGTCAACATCAACATCAATGACAGTCCCTCCATTTACTCTCCCTGATGGTTAGGAAAATCAATAGAATAAGAAATGGGTTTATTTATATTTCGGCGATTGTGTGTCCTGTTTTCTGTTGGGTGACATATTTATTGCTGCGGGGAGATATTTGGACGTGGCAGAAAAATGTTTTACTGCTAGGGAAGATGATGGCTAATTCTATGTGGGTATATTATATTCACCTAAAAGAGAAGCCCAGTTCCCCTCTCTATTCTTGGCTCTTATCGTAAAGCAGTGATTTTAGGGCAGATCACGTTCTGTACTGCACAAGACCGGGATCTCTTCCTTTTCAAGGTGCTGCATCCCCGTTACTAGTTTGAGTTCAATTCCGGGCAGCTAATCTGGAATGAAAAGCCACTGGGGCTCAGATCTCACCAATAACCCTCTTCATCATCAAAGTGTTCTTTGAAGTTCATGTTCTCTAAAATTGGTCCAGGTGTCAGGTCAGAGTTCGCGAAGCCAAAGGTAGGACAACCATTTGAAGCCCCAGCTCCTTCTGTATTCTTAGCGGTCCTTCATGTTTATTGCAAAGAGGCAATCAGCACGGCCTATGTTTGGGCTCAGCCCCTGCTCCTCAGATGTGAAGTGTCTTAGGGATACTCTTATTAACTTCTTTGTGGTTGGAGCCACTCAGCAATCCCCCTGACACTAGTTAGAATGCCAGTCTGCTTGATACACCTATCAGTTGGGTGGAAAAAGGGGTCTGTAAAAAACAAGCTTGTATTAGGGGTTACGATGAACCGTGGCAAGGGCATGGCTGTCAGAGGGAATCAACATGGAGACTATAGTCCTCTATTAATGTCTCCCAACAGGAATGTATACACAGTGGTTATTAATGGTAACGCACCATGTTCTTTCACGCACCACAGCAAAGGGCACCGATCCTCCCAGCGCCGCTCGTTTTGACTGCCCCAGAAAGAGTGCTTCTCTCTCCATTACCTGCACACTCATTTGACTGGCGGGCGAGGGGTAATCACGGACCCTGACTTCGTACGTGATCACAACACTGCCCCCCATATGTCTGTCTCCCTCCATCTGCCTGCAGTGGCAGCTGTTGCAGGCCTCATTTAAAAGCCTCTCCACTGCACCCACTGAACCAGTGCTGGCACTCCCTAATGGGGCACTGCACCCACGCCACCCTCCATCCCTCATCCACCCCTCCATCCATCCCTCCAGCCCTCATCCAGCCCTCCATCCATCCCTCCAGCCCTCATCCAGCCCTCCATCCATCCCTCCAGCCCTCATCCAGCCCTCCATCCATCCCTCCAGCCCTCATCCAGCCCTCCATCCATCCCTCCAGCCCTCATCCAGCCCTCCATCCATCCCTCCAGCCCTCCCTCCATCCCTCCCTCCATCCCTCCATCCATCCCTCCAGCCCTCATCCAGCCCTCCATCCATCCCTCCAGCCCTCCCTCCATCCCTCCAGCCCTCCCTCCATCCCTCCAGCCCTCCCTCTATCCCTCCATCCCTCCAGCCCTCCATCCCTCCAGCCCTCCATCCCTCCAGCCCTCCAGCCCTTGCCTTCCATCACTGTATTGTCGCCTGCCAACCCTGACTAGAGTATTATTAGAGGCTGAGCTACTAAATGAGAGAGAGAGATCACTACAACACTGTATATAGACATAATATGACATTTGAAATGTCTTTATTATTTTGGAACTTGTGGGAGTGTAATATTTTTTATTTAACTTTCTTTGGCAATGTTAACATATGTTTCCCATGCCAGAGAGAGAGAATACATTGAGATAGAAAGACAATACATTGAGAGAGAGAGAGAAAGAGAATACATTGAGAGAGAGAGAGAGAGAAAGAGAATACATTGAGAGAGAGAGAAAGATAATACATTGAGAGAGAGAGAGAGAGAGAGAATACATTGAGAGAGAGAGAAAGAGAATACATTGAGAGAGAGAGAGAAAGAGAATACATTGAGAGAGAAAGAGAATACATTGAGAGAGAGAGAAAGAGAATACATTGAGAGAGAGAGAGAGAAAGAGAATACATTGAGAGAGAGAGAGAGAGCGAGAGAGAAAGAGAATACATTGAGAGAGAGAGAATACATTGAGAGAGAGAGAGAAAGATAATACATTGAGATGGAGAGAGAGAGAAAGAGAATACATTGAGATGGAGAGAGATAAAGAGAATACATTGAGATGGAGAGAGATAAAGAGAATACATTGAAATGGAGAGAGATAAAGAGAATACATTGAAATGGAGAGAGATAAAGAGAATACATTGAGATGGAGAGAGAGAGAAAGAGAATACATTGAGATGGAGAGAGAGAGAAAGAGAATACATTGAGATGGAGAGAGAGAAAGAGAATACATTGAGATGGAGAGAGAGAAAGAGAATACATTGAGATGGAGAGAGATAAAGAGAATACATTGAGATGGAGAGAGAGAAAGAGAATACATTGAGATGGAGAGAGAGAGAAAGAGAATACATTGAGATGGAGAGAGAGAGAAAGAGAATACATTGAGATCGAGAGAAAGAGAATACATTGAGATGGAGAGAGAGAAAGAGAATACATTGAGATGGAGAGAAAGAGAATACATTGAGATGGAGAGAGAGAAAGAGAATACATTGAAATGGAGAGAAAGAGAAAGAGAATACATTGAGATGGAGAGAAAGAGAATACATTGAAATGGAGAGAAAGAGAATACATTGAGATGGAGAGAGAGAAAGAGAATACATTGAGATGGAGAGAGAGAGAAAGAGAATACATTGAGATGGAGAGAGATAAAGAGAATACATTGAGATGGAGAGAGATAAAGAGAATACATTGAGATGGAGAGAGAGAGAATACAGTGAGATGGAGAGAGAGAGAAAGAGAATACATTGAGATGGAGAGAGAGAAAGAGAATACATTGAGATGGAGAGAGATAAAGAGAATACATTGAGATGGAGAGAGATAAAGAGAATACATTGAAATGGAGAGAGATAAAGAGAATACATTGAGAGAGAGAGAATACATTGAGAGAGAGAGAGAAAGATAATACATTGAGATGGAGAGAGAGAGAAAGAGAATACATTGAGATGGAGAGAGATAAAGAGAATACATTGAGATGGAGAGAGATAAAGAGAATACATTGAAATGGAGAGAGATAAAGAGAATACATTGAGATGGAGAGAGAGAGAAAGATAATACATTGACATGGAGAGAGAGAAAGAGAATACATTGAGATGGAGAGAGAGAAAGAGAATACATTGAGATGGAGAGAGAGGAAGAGAATACATTGAGATGGAGAGAAAGAGAATACATTGAGATGGAGAGAGAGGAAGAGAATACATTGAGATGGAGAGAGAGAGAAAGAGAATAAATTGAGATGGAGAGAGAGAGAAAGAGAATAAATTGAGATGGAGAGAGAGGAAGATAATACATTGAGATGGAGAGAGAGAGAGAAAGAGAATACATTGAGATGGAGAGAGAGAAAGAGAATACATTGAGATGGAGAGAGATAAAGAGAATACATTGAGATGGAGAGAGAGAAAGAGAATACATTGAGATGGAGAGAGATAAAGAGAATACATTGAGATGGAGAGACAGAGAAAGATAATACATTGAGATGGAGAGAGAGAGAAAGAGAATAAATTGAGATGGAGAGAGAGGAAGAGAATACATTGAGATGGAGAGAGATAAAGAGAATACATTGAGATGGAGAGAGATAAAGAGAATACATTGAGATGGAGAGAGAGAAAGAGAATACATTGAGATGGAGAGAGAGAAAGAGAATACATTGAGATGGAGAGAGATAAAGAGAATACATTGAGATGGAGAGACAGAGAAAGATAATACATTGAGATGGAGAGAGAGAGAAAGAGAATAAATTGAGATGGAGAGAGAGGAAGAGAATACATTGAGATGGAGAGAGATAAAGAGAATACATTGAGATGGAGAGAGAGAAAGAGAATACATTGAGATGGAGAGAGATAAAGAGAATACATTGAGATGGAGAGAGATAAAGAGAATACATTGAGATGGAGAGAGATAAAGAGAATACATTGAGATGGAGAGAGAGAAAGAGAATACATTGAGATGGAGAGAGAGAAAGAGAATACATTGAGATGGAGAGAGATAAAGAGAATACATTGAGATGGAGAGAGAGAGAAAGAGAATACATTGAGATGGAGAGAGATAAAGAGAATACATTGAGATGGAGAGAGATAAAGAGAATACATTGAAATGGAGAGAGATAAAGAGAATACATTGAGATGGAGAGAGAGAGAAAGATAATACATTGACATGGAGAGAGAGAAAGAGAATACATTGAGATGGAGAGAGAGAAAGAGAATACATTGAGATGGAGAGAGAGGAAGAGAATACATTGAGATGGAGAGAAAGAGAATACATTGAGATGGAGAGAGAGGAAGAGAATACATTGAGATGGAGAGAGAGAGAAAGAGAATAAATTGAGATGGAGAGAGAGAGAAAGAGAATAAATTGAGATGGAGAGAGAGGAAGATAATACATTGAGATGGAGAGAGAGAGAGAAAGAGAATACATTGAGATGGAGAGAGAGAAAGAGAATACATTGAGATGGAGAGAGATAAAGAGAATACATTGAGATGGAGAGAGAGAAAGAGAATACATTGAGATGGAGAGAGATAAAGAGAATACATTGAGATGGAGAGACAGAGAAAGATAATACATTGAGATGGAGAGAGAGAGAAAGAGAATAAATTGAGATGGAGAGAGAGGAAGAGAATACATTGAGATGGAGAGAGATAAGAGAATACATTGAGATGGAGAGAGATAAAGAGAATACATTGAGATGGAGAGAGAGAAAGAGAATACATTGAGATGGAGAGAGAGAAAGAGAATACATTGAGATGGAGAGAGATAAAGAGAATACATTGAGATGGAGAGAGAGAGAAAGAGAATACATTGAGATGGAGAGAGAGAAAGAGAATACATTGAGATGGAGAGAGATAAAGAGAATACATTGAGATGGAGAGAGATAAAGAGAATACATTGAGATGGAGAGAGAGAGAAAGAGAATACATTGAGATGGAGAGAGATAAAGAGAATACATTGAGATGGAGAGAGAGAGAAAGAGAATACATTGAGATGGAGAGAAAGAGAATACACTGAGATGGAGAGAGAGAAAGAGAATACATTAAGATGGAGAGAAAGAGAATACATTGAGATGGAGAGAGAGAAAGAGAATACATTGAAATGGAGAGAGAGAAAGAGAATACATTGAAATGGAGAGAAAGAGAATACATTGAGATGGAGAGAGAGAAAGAGAATACATTGAAATGGAGAGAAAGAGAATACATTGAAATGGAGAGAAAGAGAATACATTGAGATGGAGAGAGAGAAAGAGAATACATTGAGATGGAGAGAGAGAGAAAGAGAATACATTGAAATGGAGAGAAAGAGAATACATTGAGATGGAGAGAGAGAAAGAGAATACATTGAGATGGAGAGGGAGAGAGAGAATACATTGAGATGGAGAGGGAGAGAAAGAGAATACATTGAGATGGAGAGAGATAAAGAGAATACATTGAGATGGAGAGAGATAAAGAGAATACATTGAGATGGAGAGAGAGAGAATGCAGTGAGATGGAGAGAGAGAGAAAGAGAATACATTGAGATGGAGAGAGATAAAGAGAATACATTGAGATGGAGAGAGAGAGAAAGAGAATACATTGAGATGGAGAGAGAGAGAATACATTGAGATGGAGAGAGAGAAAGAATACATTGAGATGGAGAGAGAGAAAGAGAATACATTGAGATGGAGAGAGAGAAAGAGAATGCATTGAGATGGAGAGAGAGAAAGAGAATACATTGAGATGGAGAGAGAGAGAAAGAGAATACATTGAGATGGAGAGAGAGAAAGAGAATACATTGAGATGGAGAGAGAGAGAAAGAGATTACATTGAGATTGAGAGAGAGAAGGAGAATACATTGAGATGGAGAGAGATAAAGAGAATACATTGAGATGGAGAGAGATAAAGATAATACATTGAGATAGAGAGAGAGAAAGAGAATACATTGAGATGGAGAGAGAGAAAGAGAATACATTGAGATGGAGAGAGAGAAAGAGAATACATTGAGATGGAGAGAGAGAGAGAAAGAGAATACATTGAGATGGAGAGAGAGAAAGAGAATACATTGAGATGGAGAGAGAGAAAGAGAATACATTGAGATGGAGAGAGAGAAAGAGAATACATTGAGATGGAGAGAGATAGAGAATACATTGAGATGGAGAGAGAGAGAAAGAGAACACATTGAGATGGAGAGAGAGAAAGAGAATACATTGAGATGGAGAGAGAGAAAGAGAATACATTGAGATGGAGAGAGATAAAGAGAATACATTGAGATGGAGAGAAAGAGAATACATTGAGATGGAGAGAGAGAAAGAGAATACATTGAGATGGAGAGAGAGAGAAAGAGAATACATTGAGATGGAGAGAGATAAAGAGAATACATTGAGATGGAGAGAGAGAAAGAGAATACATTGAGATGGAGAAAGAGAATACATTGAGATGGAGAAAGAGAATACATTGAGATGGAGAGAGATAAAGAGAATACATTGAGATGGAGAGAGATAAAGAGAATACATTGAGATGGAGAGAGAGAAAGAGAATACATTGAGATGGAGAGAGATAAAGAGAATACATTGAGATGGAGAGAGAGAAAGAGAATACATTGAGATGGAGAGAGAGAGAAAGAGAATACATTGAGATGGAGAGAGAGAAAGAGAATACATTGAGATGGAGAGAGATAAAGAGAATACATTGAGATGGAGAGAAAGAGAATACATTGAGAGAGAGAAAGAGAATACATTGAGATGGAGAGAGAGAGAAAGAGAATACATTGAGATGGAGAGAGAGAGAAAGAGAATACATTGAGATGGAGAGAGAGACAAGGAGAATACATTGAGATGGAGAGAGAGAGAAAGAGAATACATTGAGATGGAGAGAGAGAAAGAGAATACATTGAGATTGAGAGAGAGAAAGAGAATACATTGAGATGGAGAGAGAGAAAGAGAATACATTGAGATGGAGAGACAGAGAAAGAGAATACATTGAGATGGAGAGAGAGAAAGAGAATACATTGAGATGGAGAGAGAGAAAGAGAATACAGTGAGATGGAGAGAAATAAAGAGAATACATTGAGATGGAGAGAGATAAAGAGAATACATTGAGATGGAGAGAAAGAGAATACATTGAGATGGAGAGAGATAAAGAGAATAATACATTGAGATGGAGATTGAGAAAGAGAATACATTGAGATGGAGAGAGAGGAAGAGAATACATTGAGATGGAGAGAGAGAAAGTGAATACATTGAGATGGAGAGAGAGAAAGAGAATACATTGAGATGGAGAGAGATAAAGAGAATACATTGAGATGGAGAGAGAGAGAAAGAGAATACATTGCGATGGAGAGAGATAGAATACATTGAGATGGAGAGAGAGAAAGAGAATACATTGAGATGGAGAGAGAGAGAAAGAGAAAACATTGAGATGGAGAGAGAGAGAAAGAGAATACATTGAGATGGAGAGAGAGAAAGAGAATACATTGAGATGGAGAGAGAGAAAGAGAATACATTGAGATGGAGAGAGAGAAAGAGAATACATTGAGATGGAGAGAGAGAAAGAGAATACATTGAGATGGAGAGAGAGAAAGAGAATACAGTGAGATGGAGAGAGAGAGAAAGAGAATACAGTGAGATGGAGAGTGAGAAAGAGAATACATTGAGATGGAGAGAGATAAAGAGAATACATTGAGATGGAGAGAGAGACAGAGAATACATTGCGATGGAGAGAGAGAAAGAGAATACATTGAGATGGAGAGAGATAAAGAGAATACATTGAGATGGAGAGAGAGAGAAAGAGAATACATTGAGATGGAGAGAGATAAAGAAAATACATTGAGATGGAGAGAAAGAGAATACATTGAGATGGAGAGAGATAAAGAGAATAATACATTGAGATGGAGAGAGATAAAGAGAATACATTGAGATGGAGAGAGAGAGAAAGAATACATTGAGATGGAGAGAGAGAAAGAGAATACATTGAGATGGAGAGAGAGAAAGAGAATACATTGAGATGGAGAGAGAGAAAGAGAATACATTGAGATGGAGAGAGAGAGAAAGAGAATACATTGAGATGGAGAGAGAGAAAGAGAATACATTGAGATGGAGAGAGAGAGAAAGAGAATACATTGAGATGGAGAGAGAGAAAGAGAATACATTGAGATGGAGAAAGAGAATACATTGAGATGGAGAAAGAGAATACATTGAGATGGAGAGAGATAAAGAGAATACATTGAGATGGAGAGAGATAAAGAGAATACATTGAGATGGAGAGAGAGAAAGAGAATACATTGAGATGGAGAGAGATAAAGAGAATACATTGAGATGGAGAGAGAGAAAGAGAATACATTGAGATGGAGAGAGATAAAGAGAATACATTCAGATGGAGAGAGAGAGAAAGAGAATACATTGAGATGGAGAGAGAGAGAAAGAGAATACATTGAGATGAGAGAGATAAAGAGAATACATTGAGATGGAGAGAGAGAAAGAGAATACATTGAGATGGAGAGAGATAAAGAGAATACATTGAGATGGAGAGAAAGAGAATACATTGAGATAGAGAGAGAGAAAGAGAATACATTGAGATGGAGAGACAGAGAAAGAGAATACATTGAGATGGAGAGAGAGATAAAGAGAATACATTGAGATGGAGAGAGAGAGAAAGAGAATACATTGAGATGGAGAGAGAGAAAGAGAATACATTGAGATGGAGAGAGAGAAAGAGAATACATTGAGATGGAGAGAGATAAAGAGAATACATTGAGATGGAGAGAGATAAAGAGAATACATTGAGATGGAGAGAGAGAGAAAGAGAATACATTGAGATGGAGAGAGAGAGAAAGAGAATACATTGAGATGGAGAGAGAGACAAGGAGAATACATTGAGATGGAGAGAGAGAGAAAGAGAATACATTGAGATGGAGAGAGAGAAAGAGAATACATTGAGATTGAGAGAGAGAAAGAGAATACATTGAGATGGAGAGAAATAAAGAGAATACATTGAGATGGAGAGAGATAAAGAGAATACATTGAGATGGAGAGACAGAAAGAGAATACATTGAGATGGAGAGAAAGAGAATACATTGAGATGGAGAGAGAGAAAGAGAATACAGTGAGATGGAGAGAAATAAAGAGAATACATTGAGATGGAGAGAGATAAAGAGAATACATTGAGATGGAGAGAAAGATAATACATTGAGATGGAGAGAAAGATAATACATTGAGATGGAGAGAGAAAGAGAATAATACATTGAGATGGAGAGAGAGAAAGAGAATACATTGAGATGGAGAGAGAGGAAGAGAATACATTGAGATGGAGAGAGAGAAAGTGAATACATTGAGATGGAGTGAGAGAAAGAGAATACATTGAGATGGAGAGAGAGAAAGAGAATACATTGAGATGGAGAGAGAGAGAAAGAGAATACATTGCGATGGAGAGAGAGAAAGAGAATACATTGAGATGGAGAGAGAGAAAGAGAATACATTGAGATGGAGAGAGAGAGAAAGAGAATACATTGAGATGGAGAGAGAGATAAAGAGAATACATTGAGATGGAGAGAGAGATAAAGAGAATACATTGAGATGGAGAGAGAGAGAAAGAGAATACATTGAGATGGAGAGAGAGAAAGAGAATACATTGAGATGGAGAGAGAAAGAGAATACATTGAGATGGAGAGAGATAAAGAGAATACATTGAGATGGAGAGAAAGAGAATACATTGAGATGGAGAGAGAGAGAAAGAGAATACATTGAGATGGAGAGAGAGAGAAAGAGAATACAGTGAGATGGAGAGAGAGAAAGAGAATACATTGAGATGGAGAGAGAAAGAGAATACATTGAGATGGAGAGAGAGAAAGAGAATACATTGAGATGGAGAGAGAGAAAGAGAATACATTGAGATGGAGAGAGAGAGAAAGAGAATACAGTGAGATGGAGAGTGAGAAAGAGAATACATTGAGATGGAGAGAGAGAAAGAGAATACATTGAGATGGAGAGAGAGAAAGAGAATACATTGAGATGGAGAGAGAGAAAGAGAATACATTGAGATGGAGAGAGAGAAAGAGAATACATTGAGATGGAGAGAGAGAAAGAGAATACATTGAGATGGAGAGAGAGAAAGAGAATACATTGAGATGGAGAGAGAGAGAAAGAGAATACAGTGAGATGGAGAGTGAGAAAGAGAATACATTGAGATGGAGAGAGATAAGAGAATACATTGAGATGGAGAGAGAGACAGAGAATACATTGCGATGGAGAGAGAGAAAGAGAATACATTGAGATGGAGAGAGATAAAGAGAATACATTGAGATGGAGAGAGAGAGAAAGAGAATACATTGAGATGGAGAGAGATAAAGAAAATACATTGAGGTGGAGAGAAAGAGAATACATTGAGATGGAGAGAGATAAAGAGAATAATACATTGAGATGGAGAGAGATAAAGAGAATACATTGAGATGGAGAGAGAGAGAGAAAGAATACATTGAGATGGAGAGAGAGAAAGAGAATACATTGAGATGGAGAGAGATAAAGAGAATACATTGAGATGGAGAGAGAGAAAGAGAATACATTGAGATGGAGAGAGAGAGAAAGAGAATACATTGAGATGGAGAGAGAGAGAAAGAGAATACATTGAGATGGAGAGAGATAAAGAGAATACATTGAGATGGAGAGAGAGAAAGAGAATACATTGAGATGGAGAGAGAGAAAGAGAATACATTGAGATGGAGAGAGAGAAAGAGAATACATTGAGATGGAGAGAGAAAGAGAATACATTGAGATGGAGAGAGAGAAAGTGAATACATTGAGATGGAGTGAGAGAAAGAGAATACATTGAGATGGAGAGAGAGAAAGAGAATACATTGAGATGGAGAGAGAGAAAGAGAATACATTGCGATGGAGAGAGAGAAAGAGAATACATTGAGATGGGAGAGAGAGAAAGAGAATACATTGAGATGGAGAGAGAGAGAAGAGAATACATTGAGATGGGAGAGAGAGAAAGAGATACATTGAGATGGAGAGAGAGATAAAGAGAATACATTGAGATGGAGAGAGAGAGAAAGAGAATACATTGAGATGGAGAGAGAGAAAGAGAATACATTGAGATGGAGAGAGAAAGAGAATACATTGAGATGGAGAGAGATAAAGAGAATACATTGAGATGGAGAGAAAGAGAATACATTGAGATGGAGAGAGAGAGAAAGAGAATACATTGAGATGGAGAGAGAGAGAAAGAGAATACAGTGAGATGGAGAGAGAGAAAGAGAATACATTGAGATGGAGAGAGAAAGAGAATACATTGAGATGGAGAGAGAGAAAGAGAATACATTGAGATGGAGAGAGAGAAAGAGAATACATTGAGATGGAGAGAGAGAGAAAGAGAATACAGTGAGATGGAGAGTGAGAAAGAGAATACATTGAGATGGAGAGAGAGAAAGAGAATACATTGAGATGGAGAGAGAGAAAGAGAATACATTGAGATGGAGAGAGAGAAAGAGAATACATTGAGATGGAGAGAGAGAAAGAGAATACATTGAGATGGAGAGAGAGAAAGAGAATACATTGAGATGGAGAGAGAGAAAGAGAATACATTGAGATGGAGAGAGAGAGAAAGAGAATACAGTGAGATGGAGAGTGAGAAAGAGAATACATTGAGATGGAGAGAGATAAAGAGAATACATTGAGATGGAGAGAGAGACAGAGAATACATTGCGATGGAGAGAGAGAAAGAGAATACATTGAGATGGAGAGAGATAAAGAGAATACATTGAGATGGAGAGAGAGAGAAAGAGAATACATTGAGATGGAGAGAGATAAAGAAAATACATTGAGGTGGAGAGAAAGAGAATACATTGAGATGGAGAGAGATAAAGAGAATAATACATTGAGATGGAGAGAGATAAAGAGAATACATTGAGATGGAGAGAGAGAGAAAGAATACATTGAGATGGAGAGAGAGAAAGAGAATACATTGAGATGGAGAGAGATAAAGAGAATACATTGAGATGGAGAGAGAGAAAGAGAATACATTGAGATGGAGAGAGAGAAAGAGAATACATTGAGATGGAGAGAGAGAGAAAGAGAATACATTGAGATGGAGAGAGATAAAGAGAATACATTGAGATGGAGAGAGAGAAAGAGAATACATTGAGATGGAGAGAGAGAAAGAGAATACATTGAGATGGAGAGAGAGAAAGAGAATACATTGAGATGGAGAGAAAGAGAATACATTGAGATGGAGAGAGAGAAAGAGAATACATTGAGATGGAGAGAGAGAGAAAGAGAATACATTGAGATGGAGAGAGAGAGAAAGAGAATACATTGAGATGCAGAGAGAGAAAGAGAATACATTGAGATGGAGAGAGATAAAGAGAATACATTGAGATGGAGAGAGAGAGAAAGAGAATACATTGAGATGGAGAGAGAGAAAGAGAATACATTGAGATGGAGAGAGATAAAGAGAATACATTGAGATGGAGAGAGATAAAGAGAATACCTTGAGATGGAGAGAGAGAAAGAGAATACATTGAGATGGAGAGAGAGAAAGAGAATACATTGAGATGGAGAGAGAGAAAGAGAATACATTGAGATGGAGAGAGACAAAGAGAATACAGTGAGATGGAGAGAAAGAGAATACATTGAGATGGAGAGAGAGATAAAGAGAATACATTGAGATGGAGAGAGAGAGAAAGAGAATACATTGAGATGGAGAGAGAGAGAAAGAGAAAACATTGAGATGGAGAGAGAGAAAGAGAATACATGGAGATGGAGAGAGAGAAAGAGAATACATTGAGATGGAGAGAAAGAGAATACAGTGAGATGGAGAGATGGCGATGGAAAGATAGAGCTACAAAGGAAGAGAATACATTGAGATGGAGAGAGATAAAGAGAATACATTGAGATGGAGATAAAGAGAATACATTGAGATGGAGAGAAAGAGAATACATTGAGATGGAGAGAGAGAAAGAGAATACATTGAGATGGAGAGAGATAAAGAGAATACATTGAGATGGAGAGAGATAAAGAGAATACATGGAGATGGAGATAAAGAGAATACATTGAGATGGAGAGAAAGAGAATACAGTGAGATGGAGAGATGGCGATGGAAAGATAGAGCTACAGAGGAAGAGAATACATTGAGATGGAGAGAGATAAAGAGAATACATTGAGATGGAGAGAGATAAAGAGAATACATTGAGATGGAGAGAGATAAAGAGAATACATTGAGATGGAGAGAGAGAGAAAGAGAATACATTGAGATGGAGAGAGAGAAAGCGAATACATTGAGATGGAGAGAGATAAAGAGAATACATTGAGATGGAGTGAAAGAGAATACATTAAGATGGAAAGAGATAAAGAGAATACATTGAGATGGAGAGAGAGAGAAAGAGAATACATTGAGATGGAGAGAGAGAGAAAGAGAATACATTGAGATGGAGAGAGAGAGAAAGAGAATACATTGAGATGCAGAGAGAGAAAGAGAATACATTGAGATGGAGAGAGATAAAGAGAATACATTGAGATGGAGAGAGAGAGAAAGAGAATACATTGAGATGGAGAGAGAGAAAGAGAATACATTGAGATGGAGAGAAAGAGAATACATTGAGATGGAGAGAGAGAAAGAGAATACATTGAGATGGAGAGAGAGAGAAAGAGAATACATTGAGATGGAGAGAGAGAGAAAGAGAATACATTGAGATGCAGAGAGAGAAAGAGAATACATTGAGATGGAGAGAGATAAAGAGAATACATTGAGATGGAGAGAGAGAAAGAGAATACATTGAGATGGAGAGAGAGAAAGAGAATACATTGAGATGGAGAGAGATAAAGAGAATACATTGAGATGGAGAGAGATAAAGAGAATACCTTGAGATGGAGAGAGAGAAAGAGAATACATTGAGATGGAGAGAGAGAAAGAGAATACATTGAGATGGAGAGAGAGAAAGAGAATACATTGAGATGGAGAGAGACAAAGAGAATACAGTGAGATGGAGAGAAAGAGAATACATTGAGATGGAGAGAGAGATAAAGAGAATACATTGAGATGGAGAGAGAGAGAAAGAGAATACATTGAGATGGAGAGAGAGAGAAAGAGAAAACATTGAGATGGAGAGAGAGAGAAAGAGAATACATGGAGATGGAGAGAGAGAAAGAGAATACATTGAGATGGAGAGAAAGAGAATACAGTGAGATGGAGAGATGGCGATGGAAAGATAGAGCTACAAAGGAAGAGAATACATTGAGATGGAGAGAGATAAAGAGAATACATTGAGATGGAGATAAAGAGAATACATTGAGATGGAGAGAAAGAGAATACATTGAGATGGAGAGAGAGAAAGAGAATACATTGAGATGGAGAGAGATAAAGAGAATACATTGAGATGGAGAGAGATAAAGAGAATACATGGAGATGGAGATAAAGAGAATACATTGGAGAGATGGAGAGATGGCGATGGAAAGATAGAGCTACAGAGGAAGAGAATACATTGAGATGGAGAGAGATAAAGAGAATACATTGAGATGGAGAGAGAGAAAGAGAATACATGGAGATGGAGAGAGAGAAAGAGAATACATTGAGATGGAGAGAAAGAGAATACAGTGAGATGGAGAGATGGCGATGGAAAGATAGAGCTACAAAGGAAGAGAATACATTGAGATGGAGAGAGATAAAGAGAATACATTGAGATGGAGAGAGATAAAGAGAATACATTGAGATGGAGAGAGAGAAAGAGAATACATGGAGATGGAGAGAGAGAAAGAGAATACATTGAGATGGAGAGAAAGAGAATACAGTGAGATGGAGAGATGGCGATGGAAAGATAGAGCTACAAAGGAAGAGAATACATTGAGATGGAGAGAGATAAAGAGAATACATTGAGATGGAGAGAGATAAAGAGAATACATTGAGATGGAGAGAGAGAAAGAGAATACATGGAGATGGAGAGAGATAAAGAGAATACATTGAGATGGAGATAAAGAGAATACATTGAGATGGAGATAAAGAGAATACATTGAGATGGAGAGAGATAAAGAGAATACATTGAGATGGAGAGAGATAAAGAGAATACATTGAGATGGAGAGAGAGAGAAAGAGAATACATTGAGATGGAGAGAGAGAAAGCGAATACATTGAGATGGAGAGAGATAAAGAGAATACATTGAGATGGAGTGAAAGAGAATACATTAAGATGGAAAGAGATAAAGAGAATACATTGAGATGGAGAGAGAGAAAGAGAATGCATTGAGATGGAGAGAGATAAAGAGAATACATTGAGATGGAGAGAGAGGGAAAGAGAATACATTGAGATGGAGAGAGAGAAAGAGAATACATTGAGATGGAGAGAAAGAGAATACATTGAGATGGAAAGAGATAAAGAGAATACAGTGAGATGGAGAGAGAGAAAGAGAATGCATTGAGATGGAGAGAGATAAAGAGAATACATTGAGATGGAGAGAGATAAAGAGAATACATTGAGATGGAGAGAGAGAAAGAGAATACATTGAGATGGAGAGAGATAAAGAGAATACATTGAGATGGAGAGAGAGAAAGAGAATACATTGAGATGGAGAGAGAGAAAGAGAATACATTGAGATGGAGAGAGATAAAGAGAATACATTGAGATGGAGAGAGATAAAGAGAATACATTGAGATGGAGAGAGAGAAAGAGAATACATTGAGATGGAGAGAGATAAAGAGAATACAGTGAGATGGAGAGAAATAAAGAGAATACATTGAGATGGAGAGAAATAAAGAGAATACATTGAGATGGAGAGAGATAAAGAGAATACATTGAGATGGAGAGAGATAAAGAGAATACAGTGAGATGGAGAGAAATAAAGAGAATACATTGAGATGGAGAGAGATAAAGAGAATACAGTGAGATGGAGAGAAATAAAGAGAATACATTGAGATGGAGAGAGATAAAGAGAATACATTGAGATGGAGAGAGAGAGAAAGAGAATACATTGAGATGGAGAGAGATAAAGAGAATACAGTGAGATGGAGAGAAATAAAGAGAATACATTGAGATGGAGAGAGATAAAGAGAATACATTGAGATGGAGAGAGATAAAGAGAATACATTGAGATGGAGAGAAAGAGAATACATTGGAGAGATGGAGAGATGGCGATGGAAAGATAGAGCTACAGAGGAAGAGAGTGATGGAACAGCAGTTGTTACACGTTGTGTTAATGTCTAAACACAGGCAAGGCTGTTCCTTTATCTAGGAATTGGGAGGACAACAGCCTAAACTGAATATCTCTTCCACCTTGCTGAATTTCTGGAAGCATACTAAAAAAAGCTTTTTAAAAAAGGTCTCCATTCCATCTTTGAATCTCAAATGTACATCTATTCTCCCCACAACCTAAATCCATCTTCTCCTCAAATCCATTATTCTCATCATGTACAAATGTTTTCGTTGTCCCTCCCCTAAAAATGATTGAGATGCAGGATTGTTACATCCAATTGTCCTCCTTTAAAGTGCACTACAGACATTTTCAGACTGCAATTGCAGTGCGCTGTATTATATGAGACAAAGGAGAGAAAAAGAGTGCATTCTGTAGAACTGAATAGTAACAGATTGTTTTGTGTAATGTCCTGAGGTAAAAAGAGGCCTTTTACTCAGATTGAATGTTCTTTCCCCTCTCTATTACATGCTCTCTATCAGGGGCTGGTGAAACTACAACGCCATCTTTAGATCATAGTCGTCAGAACGAACAGAAATGATAACAATCTAAAATAAAGAAACATATTCCTCTCCATATTAAAAACACAAAGAGCCAAACTGCAGTACCACTGTTGTGCCTTACAAAGATATCCTATCTCCAGCCACTGCCAGCCGCCCGCCCGCACTCAAAAGTAACCATGGAGACTGCTGTATGAAGTGTGTGTGTGTGTGTGTGTGTGTGTGTGAGAGCGTGCTCACTCGTGGTGTTATCTGTGGGGGCGGCTGTGTGTTTGCATGTATTTATGTCAGTGTGTGAAAACGTTTGCACCTCCTAACAGACTTTGGCCTCTAAGTAAAACAAAACCAGGACACTTTAATTCAATGAGGAATTATAGAGTGCAAAGGCCCAGCAAAAACTAGGGCAGAAAATCCAATGTTGGGTTGGGGCCAGCAACCGAAGAAAGAACAGAATGTCAAGTTGATCTACGTTGGAGGATGCAGATATCGTCCCACACTCCATATTCCGAATATAATGCATGTATCCACAGGAGGCTGCTAAGGGGAGGACGGATCATAATAATGGCTGGACGGAGGGAATGATGTGGCATAAAACACATGGAAACCATTTGCTTGATGTATTTGATACCGTTCTACGAATTCCGCTCCAGACATTACCACAAGCCCATCCTCCCGAATGAAGGTGCCACCAACCTCCTGTGAGATTCACTCTCTGCCTCAGCTTTATGGTGCTTTATAACAAGGCTATCTCTGACTCTCCCAGACAGCCTCACACCGCTGTGCTGTGCTGCCTAATAAAACCTGACACTCCTGGAGCGACTCAGCCCAAAGTTTGGAGCTGTTCTTCCTGCTTCCAGCACGTCTCTGGTGAGTGGTTAGGATAGGCTGTCCTAATCTCCTCCCATCTGCTGTTTGAGCTACTCTGCCACCACTGAGGCCTGGCCCTACCCCGCCCCATCTGGGCAGCCCGCTCCACTGAGCCTGACCTCAGGCCGGATGTGTGTGTCTACGTGTGTTTGTGTGTGTGTGTGGGCTTGCGTGGTGTGTCCTGAATTTTTGTGTGTGTACAGTGTGTGTGTTTGGTACGTATGTGGTGTGTGTGTGTGTGTGCGTGTGTGCGTGTGTGCGTGTGTGTGTGTGTGTGCGTGTATGCGTGTGTGTGTGCACTGTTTCTGTGTATGTAAGTATCGGGGCCTTGATGAGCCCGGTTCCTTATGAAGGAGTGTCATTAGAGCTGAGAGGGCCAGACGGGGTGATTGCAGTGATTTGGCGGTACTCTTAGAGACTCAGCCGACCAATCAGGACTCGTCTTGCCTCCTTCAGTGCCACTTCAATCACAGCTCTTCACCAGGCCGCCCACAGAGAAACACCGTCTCAGAAATATGGAGATGTCTCGGCTTCGACATAGACATGAGGGCCATGAGGTATACTACAGTGTATGCACCATAGGCATAATCACCATAGCAATTGAGATTTGTAATGAAATACAGGGCATCATCTAACTGCCAATTTCTGTGTCTAAGGTGTGAGGATATCGGTAGAAATACGTATGATCTGCTAGAAATTCGGAGAAATGCTCGACATGTTAAAGATGTCAAAGTGAAGAGGCGTATTTCAGGTGGTAGAGCTTTGCCGCCATTCAGAAAGTCTTCCAAACGCTTCATTTCTCTTTGATTTAAAGACAATTGCTACGCTCTTCCAAAAAAGGTGCTCTCTAGAACCTAAAATGGTTCTTCAGCTGTCCCCATAGGAGACGCGTTTAAAGAAACGTTTCTGGTTCCTGGTAGAACCGTTTTGGGTTCCATGTAGAATGCTTTCCGGCCTCCTGAGTGGCACAGTGGTCTAAGGCAGTGCATCGCAGTGCTAGCTGTGACACTAGAGATCCTTGGTTCGAGTCCAGGCTCTGTCGCGGCGCACAATTGGCCCAGCATCGTCCAGGTTAGGGGAGAGTTTGGCCTGCAAGGATGTCCTTGTCCCATCGTGCACTAGTGACTCCTGTGGCGGGCCGGGCAGAGTGCACACTGACACGGTTGCCAGGTGCACGGTGTTTCCTCCGACACATTGGTGCGTCTGGCTTCCGGGTTAAGTGAGCATTGTGTCAAGAAGCAGTGCAGCTTGGCTGGGTCGTGTATCAGAGGATGCGCGGCTCTCGACCTGCGCCTCTCCCGGGTCCGTACGGGAGTTGCAGCGATGAGACAAGACCGTAACTACCAATTGGATACCACGAAAAAGGGGTAAAAAAAAGAAGGAAAAAATAAACACCTGGAACCAAAAAGGGAATAACCCGTTTGGAACCCTTTTTTCTAAGAGAGTATGCTTCTCCATAGCACTCAACCACAGTACATAAAGCACAGTAGCTCTTCAGACCTATACCAGTCTTGCTGCTGATGCCTGAGCATCTCAAGTGGAGACCACATTTGCACTTTTGTGTTTTACTACAGTATGAAGATCTAATAGTAACTCTCTCTTCTCTCTGAATAATACTTCAGCAAATGTCTTCTGGGCCCACAATAAAAGTAGGCCTATAAAAGTAGTGTCATCAAAAACCACAATGCGGCTAAACGTTCGATGCCTTTAGTGGTGTACAAAGTTAACCACTGAACCTGTGTAACCTGTCGATTTTTCAGTTGTGAACCAAACGTCAGAAGAACAGCATCTACTAAACTGATCCTCAGTCGTCGTTGTGTCCCCCACAGAAAGGTACGCTCTAATGAGAGAGACCGGCATGGTGAGCTCTAGCGACATGCTGGGCCCTGTTTCCCTGTGAAAAGAGACAAGTGTGTTTCTCAAGGTGATTGTTGCAGTGATAAGGGAGCCTCTGTTATTAAGGGTGACAGCAGAGAGGCTGAGAGAAGCAGAGAGATGGAGACAGCCGGGCTGACTGGATAACCTTGGCGCCGCTGACTGCCGGGTCCCCACATGAGCATCTCTGTTGCTCTCTCTATCTCTCTGCACTGATCGTCTGCTGCTGCTGCTGGACACAATCTGCAGGCTGGAATTACCTCGCAGCCAGAGGAAAACTAAACATGATTTCTGACCTTTACTTTCTGTGTTCAACAGTAACCTTTGGTGCTCCGCGTGGCGCAGGCAACTACATCGCTGCCGCTGAAAAGAATTCCACAGGAAATGATGTGTGTTTACGGGAAGGGAGGGGAGGGGTGTGTGTGTTGTTGGAATGGACCGATTTGGTGTGAGTGTGTGTGTTTGCGTGCGTGTGCGTGCGTGCGGTGCCTGCATGTATCCAATTGTGCATGTTTTCATATGTGAGTGAAAGGGTATCTGTGTGTGTTTTACATAGTGTGAGAACAAACCCAAGTGCAGAGAAATCTCCTCGGCAGGAAAACGATTCATTGCATCATCCCTCTGCTTTGTTGTTGTTGTTGTTGGCCTCGTCAGCACCTTTGACTCTCGTGGTTATTAAGAGTTGCTAAGATAAATTTGTTTTATCTCAACAGTATTAGCAACTGTTGTGATCTCCAGCCGTCCCCTGGTTCGGATTTTCGTTATTTAGCCCTCCGAAAAGGCTCACCAGGAAGCACACAATGTCATGACTCGTGTTTTGTCCTTAATTTTATTTTAAATCAAATGACCACAGGTCATAAACCTGAAATACAACAAACAAGTAATGACAATATATTATTCAGATATATTATTTAGTATGTTATTCAAGTAATATAATAATAATGTAAATAATAAATCAAATAAGCCTGCAACACCATCAAAGATGTGGCGAATCTGGCTTAAAACAGCACCGACTACATCACCCAGAATGCCCAGCGCCAGAGGAGCATGCGCACAGTGACTCTGCCGTCACAGGTTGCTATGGACGCTGTCACAGGACACAGAACCCTAGCCACCACATGCCTTGTCCAAAGGATTTACACACAAACGCAACATAATGCGGCACTCCACCATGGATCACCGAACCAAACCACCGCTATCACCACCGCCACCAGAAACCAGCAGAGTGCGCCGAACAAATCAGCACAATGCAAATGGCTGATAATAATAGCCTAATGCTATATAGCATCTGGTTCGCTGAGCTACCGCACCCAGCGAGCTACAAGTTACTCCCGGCCAACTAACACCGACACAGTGAGGTAAACGTTCAGTGCACAAACATTTAAGTGACTTAAACATCAATGCTAGACAGTAGTTCGCAGTTACATACCAACGGGCTGTGTGCTCCTGATGATTGTCTACGGTGAAGTGATTACCAGGTGCTGTAATTTAAGTCTCTAGTGAAGCTGCGCATGCGCACATAACGTAACATATCTGAGCATCTAAGAAACTTAAAGAAATCACTCGTTCCCCATTTAATTGAACACATCAGACCCATTTGCTTCTCTTTTATCTATTTATATATATTTATTTATTTTTCTTTTCCTGAGTGAGCTAGAAATCTCAACACCTCCCACTTGGCCGACTGATCGAAGATCCAAGGAGGGCACAGTCTCTTGAGTCTCTCAGTGAGAATTTCAAACTAAAGTCCAGTCTTTGTAGGCATTTACAAACATGTATTAACTAAGGAGGTAGGCTCCACCACCTTTCCTCCTACTGAGTGTAGGTTTGCCCTCGAAGCACTCAGTTGCCTCCCAGGGTTACCCGCTAGCTAAGCAAAGAACACAGAGTCACAGTCTTTGGGTACCCATGGCGAGGACTTATCTTACCTCCTCTTGGTCTTCAGCAGGAATCAAGATCACCAACCTCCGCACATCCCTGCGAATGACGATTTTCGTGTGCATGGTAGAGTCCTTTCTCCGGGCCCTGGGAACCATGGGAGCAGGAAGACCCATGCAGGTTGTTATGTCCGCATCCCGGACAACCCCCTTCTCGTCTGGATATGTTGTAGCAACCCGGCCGAGCCGGAACTGCCCCCTCAGAGCGTTCTGGTCCGCAATCCAGACTACGTCTCCAACCTTGATACTTCTCTCTGCTCGGTGCCACTTGTGTCTTATGAACAAGTTTGGTCCTGCCAGTTCGCTCCATTTCTTCCAGAACCTGTCGACTCCAGCCTGGACAGCCCTCAGCCTGCGCCAAGAGCGGGTTTCCATGTCAATTCCGTGTATGTCACCTCCCTGTCCGGTGCGCCCCAGGATAAGGGAGTTGGGCGTCAAGTACTCCACTGAGTCCTCTTGTTCCTGTGCCCTGGCGTCGATGGGTCGCTCATTAGTCAAGTTGGCTGCAGAGTAGAGAAGGGTCTGGAACTCCCCCCAAGTGTAGCAGCCAGTTGTTCCACCAAGACTGTTAAGAGCTCTTTTAAGGAGCTTGACAGCTGCCTCTGCTGCTCCATTCCTGTGTGGCGAGTCTGCAGGATGAAAGTCCCACTGCCACTCTGTGCTATTTCTGGCAGCCTTGTCTTCAACGGATGCCTTCTGCAAACAGGCCAGGTGCTTGTGTAGCTCTCTCAGAGCAGGCCTGGCTCCCAAGAAGTTTGTGCCTCTGTCTGACCATAGCTTTTTGGGATGCCCCCTCAGAGCAGTGAACCGGGAGTAGGCCTGAAGAAAGCTCTCAGAAGACTGGTCGTCGATGAGATCAGCATGGACGGCTCTGGAAGTCATGCAGCAATACACGACTCCCCAGACCTTTTTCTTGGTTCTTGTCTTAACAGCGTCCCTCACTTCAAAGGGTCCAAAGAGGTCTAGTGTAGTATACTCGAATGGGTTCGCTCTACTGGTACGTTCCTGAGGAAGAGCGCTCATCACTTGCTGGCAGAGCCGGGCTCTTTGCTTCTTGCAAGTGATGCACCTGTTGACCACCTTCTTCACTGTCCTCCGACCTTGCACAACCCAGGCCTTTCTTTTAGTGTGCAGCAGTGTGGCAGCCACCCCTTCATGATTCGCTTCGT
Organism: Salmo trutta; assembly: GCF_901001165.1. Classification (NCBI taxonomy): domain Eukaryota; kingdom Metazoa; phylum Chordata; class Actinopteri; order Salmoniformes; family Salmonidae; genus Salmo; species Salmo trutta. The sequence goes on from NC_042978.1 coordinate 17,104,802, forward strand.
GAGCTTCCCTCGCAAGCAAGGCCCCCAGCCACGACCGGAACGGGATTAAAGGTACAGCGGTTCCGTCTTCATTCCAAGACTGGACTCTACCACCACAAAGTAAGAGTCCATTGTTGTCATCTTTCATCACAACAAGGCGGTTTAAGGTCGTATCCTGAAAGTTCACGCCGTCTTGGGCTGCAAGGGCTAGGTCTTGGAAAGCCTCTTTTCTCTCTACCACAGACAGCCTGGGCCCCCTCACCTCCCACTTTGCTGAGCTCGAGGCTTGGTAGCTTGTCCTCAACCAGGATTCTGCCGCTCTTCGAACCCAGGCGATTGTTCCACACAATTTAGACAAGCTACTGAATCGTTCGGGCCCGACAAGGCGCACTAGAGCTACACCCCAGGGCTTCCTCTTTGGCCTCTCTACTGCTAGAGTTGGACCTTGGTCTTTCATCTGCGGTTCTGAGAACTTTTCTGCCTGAGACCTGGTGACTACAGCTGAGAACGCTCTTCTCTGCAACCTTTTAACGTCATCAGCCACGCTGGTCACTATCTCACTGGCCGTCTTTACAGGCCACCCAGCCTCAGGCCAACTCAGGAACTCTGGGCCTTGTTGCCACTCTGACCCTTCATCGAGTTCCTCAGGAGTTGCTCCCCTTGTGATGATGTCTGCTATGTTCAGGTTGCCCTCAATCCACCTCCAGTCTTCCACTGGTCCAGCCTTCTGGATCTCTCCGATGCGGTTAGCGAAGAAAGTTTGGTAGCCATAGCTATCCTTGTGAATTGCTCCCAGGATTGTTTGGCTATCCACGAAGTGGACCCAGCGTGTGACCTTGATGCGGCAGTGCTTTACAAGGTATTTTCTCAGGCGGATCGAAAAGACAGCACCACATACCTCTGCCTTAATCACGTCTCCTTTCTGGTTGAGAGGGGTAAGCTTTGCTTTTGACTCAACCAGCCTCACTACGACCCCATTCTGCGTCTCCCAACGGAGATAGAGCACCACGCCGTAGGAAGCCTCACTCCCATCTGAAAACGTGACTCCCATTGGATGGCCTATGGCTCCAGTTGGTGTGAGGCTTCTTTCGAACCTGATCTGGGCAAGTCTCACATATTCTTCGAGGAGTCTTATGGAAGCCTCTCGTAGTTTTGGTGAGAGTGGGTCATCCCAAGTGTCCTTAACTGGACTGCTAATACTCGCTTCTTGGTAAGCGTCTCTCACAAGCATAACCCCTTTCTGCTTTGCGGGTGTGGCAAGACCAATGGGGTCGTAGAATCCAGCGATCTGGCTTAGCAGCATCCGACGGGTCAATGGGTTTGGAGTTTTACCTCTGACTTCCTCTTCGCACAAATCGACTCCTGTTCTCATCTTTCCTCTCTTCTTTGAGAAATTTACAGAGGTCATCACACGAAGTTTGTCGGTCTCTGGTTCATAGCCGACTCCAAGTGCTTTGCTCTCTTCGTCCCGCATCTGGTTGGGTAACACCAGCGTTTTGGGCACACTCACAGTTGTCTTACTGATACTGGCATCAGTTGTGGTTGCGGACCTCCCACTTTGGCCTGATAAGACCCATGGCTTAAGGGAGAAGCCTCCAGCCTTTAAGATCTTTTCCACTCCTTTGGTGATTTTCTCCAGTATCTGCAAGTCATTGTGGGACGTCAAGATGTCATCCACATAACTATCTTCTACCACAACTCGGCGCTCCTCAACCATGGCTGCAAACTGGGGCAGGTTGGCTGTTTCTCTCATTGCCACCTGGGCGATACAACCAGCAGGTTTATCGCCAATGTTGACCCTGACGACAGCAAAGACTTCGATCACCTCCTCAGGATTGTCTCTCCAGAGGAATCGATGGAGGTGTACTTCTTTGTCTTCTAACCAGACAGAGTTGTACATTTTTTTCACATCACCCAGTGCGGCGTACAACCCAGTCCTGAATCTCAGAAGCACGCCCCTTATCTGATTTAGGACATCAGGACCCTTGTACAGTAGGTCATTCAAACTTATTCCCATGAATTCTTGGCTACTGTTCCAGACAATTCTTACAGGGGTAGTGGTTGAGTGAGGATTAGGAGCAACTAAATGACTGATATACCACTTAGGTCCCTTCCAGCTATCGATTTCCTCCTGGGTGACATTAACGGCAGCCCCTCTTGAGACCATATCGTGGATTTGCTCTCTGTACGCAGCCTTCCATTCCGGCTCCCTCTCCAGTCGTTTCTCAGTGTTTAAAAAGGTCGCTTCCACTGCATGTCGATTGTCAGGCAGCGTTGTGGGGTCTCCTTTCCATGGGTAAGCTGCGTCCCAGTGAGGGGATTCGCTGTGCTTGTCAGCTTGCACGTAGGTGAGACATTCCTTTATTTTCTCCAAGTCTCTTTCCTCTCCTAGGGTCATTTCCTTGCCTCCAGGGGGGCACCTACCACATCTGCAGCCACCACACTGAGGATCACAGGCGGCGCCAATACTGTCCCACTTGAACCATTCAAAAACTTTTTTGTTGGTAGTTGCAGTGTTTCGGAGGATTGCGTCTTCTTCCACCGAAACTCCACTGGGTCCTCCCGTCTTCACGAGAATCTCTTTGTACGCCCTTGAAGCTGTTCTCATTGACCTAGCGAAATGTGTTTCAGACCTGTGCACTGCTAGGTCTATCACTTCAAAGAGGTCAGGATGCGTTCCACCAACAGTCTTCCCAAGGGGACCATCCCAGAGGACGAGGTCTCCAACTACTCTGACTGGCTGTGGGACCAGGCGACCCTCTCTATGGCTAATCAACAGGTCGATCTTTTCGGGCCGGACCAAGTCCTTGAGTTGAACATTTGGAAAGAACTTCTGCAGTTGCTGTGGCGTGACAGCTTGGTTCACTTTCGCAACCTCTTCCAAGCCGTAACAGAGGAGTTTGTGCTCTGCTATTGTACCTCTGGGAGTTTTTACTCTCAGCCTCAGGGTATACTTCATGGTAGTAATGGTTTTCTCCATCCCTCCAACACCTTGGACAATCAACTTAATGTTCTCACCATTTAGCTTGAGACGCTCTGCTGCTTTATTAGAGATATAATTAGTATCTGAAGCGAGATCAATCAACGTACCGACTAGCTGGCCAGAGTTTGTCGTCACATCCAGTAGCATCATTATGACAGGGCACTCTTTTGGCTCACAACCAATGCTAGCACACACTTTTGTTGTGATCTTATTTGAAAAGGCTTCTTTGAACTCTGCTCGCACCTCTGGAGAAAGTTTGGCAAGGAGCTCCTCCTGTTTGTTGGTTAGTCCAAGGCCCCGTTTCCCCAATTTTGCATCGCTCTGCTCTCCGCTCTTTTCCTCTTTCTTCTTGATCTGTGACTTTGGACAGAGCAAGTAATTGTGGTCTGAAGAGCCCTCTTTCTGACAGTCATCCTTTGAGCATAGATACTTTTGTGTGCAGCCGCCATCGTCACCATGAAGGCGCAAGCACTTAAAGCATGCTCCTGCTCTCCTAAGCTGAGCCTTCTTGCCTGTCAGATTGAGCTTCTTGAAGACCTTGCAGGCGAACAGCCTACCTCCGTGCTCGTTGTCTCCACATGTGATGCATGAGCTTGGTTGAGCGCCCTTTAGGGTGTTTCCTGATGTGGCTCTGGTGAATGCCCTCCTTTCCTTTTTCTTTTCGCTCGACCTCTCAGTATTGTCCGCCGAGCTAGGCTGTAGCTGGTCTAGCTCCTCGAGAATGTCCTCCTGCTTCTTCAAGTATTGCAGTAGACAGTCAAAGTGGTTGCATGGTGAAAACCCGCTTCCAGGGTCATTTTTGTGTGTTATCCACTTTTCTTTCAGGGAGTCAGGAAGCTTACTTTCAATCGACTGCACAACCACTCGGTTCTTCACAGCATCTTCCTCCCCTAAGACTTGTAGGTCACGAAGAGCTCTCTCCACGGCTTGAATCAGTTCGATTGTCTTCCTCGGATGGTTTCCTTTGATGGGGCAAAGTCCTTGCACTTCTTGTGCAATCAGCAGCACTATTTTAGGCTTATTCCCGTACTTGTTGTCCAGGAGCCTGAACACGTCGTTGGCGGATCCACAGCTGGACAATACGAGGTCCCTCTTGACTTTTTCATCTAGGCTTCCCAAGAGATGGAATTTTCTCACATTTTCCAATCCATGAGGGTTTCCCAGACGTTGCAAGTCCTCCCATTCAGCTTTCCAGCGGTAGTAATCCCTCATATTACCAGCAAACATGGGCAAGCGTGCACGTTCTAGGCTGATATGGGGCCTGTAGTTGTAAGTCCCCACTGGCTCCTCCTGCTCCACAATTTTCACTTTTCCCAGTTTCCCTTCGTCGTCGGATTGAGAATCGCCTTTCCATGCCCACTCATCCCACAGTTTTTCACGCCTTTTCTTCAACTTCCGGATCTGGTCCTTTGACTCTGTTGCCTTGGACCGAGGGATCAAATCTTTCCACTCATCCAATCCTCGTTCGAAGTTGTTGACCTCCCGTTCCAGGTTCCTATGAATCAATTCACATTCCCTCCTGGTCATATGGTGGTGATCCGTGTCCTCGGCCTGGTCCATGGCTGATCCAGCCTCTTCAGTGAGGGTGGTAATTTCCGCCTCAGCGAACCTTGTCCAGAAGCTGATCAGGATGACTTGTTCAGTTTCATCAAACTTACAGTCACATTCTGCTGTTTTTCCGCCAATGTTTTCCGCCTTCTTTTTTGCTTCATCATCGTCCACTTCTCTCAGGGCCGTGGCATACTCAAACCCTGCATCTCTGACTCTGGAGTGATCCACCTTAAAGTTCCTCCACTCACTTCTCATTTCACTTTCCCCCAGTGCACTAGCTCTGGAGGTGAGGTAATTTGCTCTTCTAGTGAATGCAGTCTGGGCTGCTGACCGCTTCTGTTTTAGCCTCTCCAGCTCCTCCTCTGATGCTGCCATCTTGCCAACTTTTATAGCGTTTAACTCAAGCTCAAGTGTTTTCTGCCAACTGGGTTTAAGTAGTCCTTTAACTGTAGACTCTATCCTCTTCTTGGCTTTCACTCATTAATGATTTGCCTAGTAAGTCAACAGATGAGCAGACAGCTTTATGGGTGGACTGTTTGCTTATCAGAAGTTAGTCTCGTGACGAATGTTCTAGCACTTGCATTATCCATGTAAAGGAGAACCGTGGTTTATGACTGTTCGGATTTTCGTTATTTAGCCCTCCGAAAAGGCTCACCAGGAAGCACACAATGTCATGACTCGTGTTTTGTCCTTAATTTTATTTTAAATCAAATGACCACAGGTCATAAACCTGAAATACAACAAACAAGTAATGACAATATATTATTCAGATATATTATTTAGTATGTTATTCAAGTAATATAATAATAATGTAAATAATAAATCAAATAAGCCTGCAACACCATCAAAGATGTGGCGAATCTGGCTTAAAACAGCACCGACTACATCACCCAGAATGCCCAGCGCCAGAGGAGCATGCGCACAGTGACTCTGCCGTCACAGGTTGCTATGGACGCTGTCACAGGACACAGAACCCTAGCCACCACATGCCTTGTCCAAAGGATTTACACACAAACGCAACATAATGCGGCACTCCACCATGGATCACCGAACCAAACCACCGCTATCACCACCGCCACCAGAAACCAGCAGAGTGCGCCGAACAAATCAGCACAATGCAAATGGCTGATAATAATAGCCTAATGCTATATAGCATCTGGTTCGCTGAGCTACCGCACCCAGCGAGCTACAAGTTACTCCCGGCCAACTAACACCGACACAGTGAGGTAAACGTTCAGTGCACAAACATTTAAGTGACTTAAACATCAATGCTAGACAGTAGTTCGCAGTTACATACCAACGGGCTGTGTGCTCCTGATGATTGTCTACGGTGAAGTGATTACCAGGTGCTGTAATTTAAGTCTCTAGTGAAGCTGCGCATGCGCACATAACGTAACATATCTGAGCATCTAAGAAACTTAAAGAAATCACTCGTTCCCCATTTAATTGAACACATCAGACCCATTTGCTTCTCTTTTATCTATTTATATATATTTATTTATTTTTCTTTTCCTGAGTGAGCTAGAAATCTCAACAACCATTACTCCTCCTCCCACCACATCCTCCTATCCCCCCTCCCTCCCTCCCTCCCCACTTCCTCCTCTCCCCCTCCTCCTCCTCCTCTCCCCCTCCAACCCACCACCTCAGCATATTTCTGTCTGCAGTTAAGAATAATACACAGAAGCTCTATAGAATTGACATCGCACGGCCATCTCTTATCTTTAAAAAAACACACTGCATGGACAGTGCGTTTAGGGGCTTCCAGGGCCCAGTGAGCAGGAGCCTGGACATTCTTGGCTGTACACAGGTATGGAGTTAAGGTTTGAACTCCGAGACTGCCCAGTGTATACATATTATCGATGTCAGTGGAGGACAAGACGACAGGATTTGGGCTCACAGCCCGATTTTTGAATGTGTCACCTAAAGCTGGCCTGACCGGCGGATTAGCACACTGTTATCCAACACCCCTGGATGTGCTGCCTACTATTTCAACTTCTCTCCCATTTGTGCCCAGCCAAGCACATTGTGGCAGTAATCTGTGCTTTTTCTTTTCTCCAAAGGGAGCGGATGGACTGTACAGTCCCTGGTTCTCTATCTTTCTCTCGTCTCTTTCTCTCGTATCTCTCTCGCTCTCTCTCTCTCTCCCTACTTCTCAGTCTCATTTCTCTTTCTCTCACCCCATGTTCAATCCCCCCTCCTCAGCTAGAGCAGTCTGGTAGAGCGTGTAACATGGGGATCAGTGGATCTCAGAGAGCTGCCTCATTACTGGCCTGTTCTGACAGGGGCGAGCATTGCTCTTTAGTAAGGATCACACCACTGATGTTTAATACATGCCTCAGTCTGTCTGTTGTGTTTTCCACCCAATAAATGTATCATCGCAGGCGGAGGATTACATGCTCTTCTATCTCGTATAGCCCTCTTCTCTAACTCCACCCAAAATGGACCAATTCCACATTGTGTGGGATGTAGGTTTAGTTTCATTATGGCAGAGCCTGTACCTAATCCAGGTCTGCTGTATGCTGTAGAGGTGCCAGGGACACCACACACACACACACACACACACACACACACACACACACACACACACACACACACACACACACACACACACACACACACACACACACACACACACACACACACACACACACACACACGGCCCCAGCTGACAAGTAGCATGCTAGCTCGCTGGCCGTGGCTCTCTGTAAATTGTGCTGACAGACATCACTGGGTATAATAGGCTGTACATTAACACTGGGTTGAGATGAGAAAATTACAGGTGCGACAGCAAAATCTGCCAGCGAGATGGAACTCTATTCTGAGTATGAACCAAAAAACTAGGGAAACACAGGGAAGGGGGTAGTGGGGATGAGTGTTGAGGGGCACTGAGGGTAACCGGGGAGGGGGTTAGGAGGAAATCAAAGTGGTTAAAACTGATTTATCCTGTGTAAGGGCTCCGAGTCCTCTGAGGAGCATTGAACAGCCCTTCAAAAAGAAATATTAGCAGTCTTTATATCCAGTCAGTGCCAGTCATCAGGCCTGCATGTGAAGTAAAATCAATCTATTTCATATCTAAGGCGCCAGGGAGTGCAGGGGCTGAGCGGGGAGCAGGTCCCCACAGCTCTCTTCAATGCTACTGCACATCCCATCATAGAGGCAGAGGCTCCAAAGGACTCAATGTGTTGTAACAATGTGACGGCCGCTCTGCTGTTCTCCTAGATTAGGGACGTGATTGAGCATTAATATTCATTTCACAGCGTGTCTTTGTTTGGCACCGCTAGGGGTTGTCAAGTTGTTGGCTTGATGTTACTCTTGTGTTTATTCCCTGTAAATATATATCTTCAGGTTGCTGCATGGTGGGCTTGCTTTGTTGGCAAGCAGATGCCCCAAAACAGACACTATCAACGTGGCCCAAAATGGGTGAGCTACCAAAGTCGAGGACTGTTTGACATTCTCACCATTGGTACACAAGTTAATTCGAGGGGGGAAATGAAAGCCTGTTTGAAGACTGTTACTTGTCTAGTCTTAATAACCAGTGAGTTCTGGTCCTTGTGGGAAAGGGTCCTGCAGGTGTATGGTGGGCAGGGTCCGTCCCAAATGGCCAGTCTGGCCCAGGTGCTGTGAACTGTCCTCCCCGTAATGAGATTAAGTGAGTAATTAGCAGTGCGAGGACAGGATGGAGAGCCCGATCCCCTCGTGGCCTGGTGCACGGTCCATCCCTGGTGTCATCTTCTCCCCAGAACAGGATGTCTAATTAAGATCTCACCCTGGGCTCACTCCCACTGGAGGGAGGGAGGGAGGGAGGGAGGGAGGGAGGGGGGGGGGGGGGGGGGGGCGGTCCATAAAGGACAAATGAGAAAGAGGGAGCAAACTCAACTAGTAGCTACATACACAGCCAGAAGCTGGGGCAGCTAAATCAGGCTCCTAGTTGGACCCAATAAGTGGCTGTAGCAGGACCACAGACCTCTCCACAGATCCACCATTCCCCAGCCCATTAAAGTCACATTGGTGTTAGATTGCTCCTGTGGTGGCACTCTGAGCTGTTCATTTAAGATGATGTGCAACTCCAGGCATGCTCCAACACCCATTCCATCCCCAGCAGGACCCCACTAGGACGGCCAATAAGGGGGGCTGAGACCCACCAGGGGGTGGGAGGGGAGTCCTGGGAGCCCTAAAGCCAGCCACTCACAGCCAAGTGAGAAGACAGCTGAGTGTCATTGTTAAATCGAACACACACCACCACAATGGCAAAATCAATGGGCCTTTATGGGCCATCAATCTTGACAGCACAAGACAGCTGGTTGTCTCAGGGCCTGACTGGTCTGGTGTCAGGGAGGCTGAGGGAGCTTGGGCTGAACAGCCAGGAGCTGAGCATGCCCAGTGATCTTTTTTTGGCCTCCTCAATCCTTCTCTGCGGGTTAGGCTGTCCTTTTGAAGATTGTGTTGTTTGACAGGTGGCCAAGTTGCCCGCCGTCCTAATGCATCCTAACCCAAAACAGACAGGGGTTTCTAGGTAAAGCCGCAGCAGAATTGGGACCCGGTCACCAGCTGGGCTGGACTGGCTTTCTGCTTTTCCTCTCTCTGTCTCTCTGTCTCTCTGTCGCTCTGTCTCTATGTATGTATGTGTGTATGTATGTTTCTCTCTCTCTGTATGCCCCCCTCTCTCTGTATGTCTCCCTCTCTCCACTAACTGAGGCTTGTAGAACCTCTCCCCCTCTCCACTAACTGAGGCATGGAGAACCTCTCCCTCTCTCCACTAACTGAGGCATGGAGAACCTCTCCTCTCTCCACTAACTGAGACATGGAGAACCTCTCCCTCTCTCCACTAACTGAGGCATGGAGAACCTCTCCCTGTCTCCACTAACTGAGGCATGGAGAACCTCTCCCTCTCTCCACTAACTGAGGCATGGAGAACCTCTCCCTGTCTCCACTAACTGAGGCATGGAGAACCTCTCCCTGTCTCCACTAACTGAGGCATGGAGAACCTCTCCCTATCTCCACTAACTGAGGCATGGAGAACCTCTCCCTCTCTCCACTAACTGAGGCATGGAGAACCTCTCCCTCTCTCCACTAACTGAGGCATGGAGAACCTCTCCCTCTCTCCACTAACTGAGGCATGGAGAACCTCTCCCTGTCTCCACTAACTGAGGCATGGAGAACCTCTCCCTGTCTCCACTAACTGAGGCATGGAGAACCTCTCCCTCTCTCCACTAACTGAGGCATAGAGAACCTCTCCCTCTCTCCACTAACTGAGGCATGGAGAACCTCTCCCTGTCTCCACTAACTGAGGCATGGAGAACCTCTCCCTGTCTCCACTAACTGAGGCATGGAGAACCTCTCCCTCTCTCCACTAACTGAGGCATGGAGAACCTCTCCCTCTCTCCACTAACTGAGGCATGGAGAACCTCTCCCTGTCTCCACTAACTGAGGCATGGAGAACCTCTCCCTGTCTCCACTAACTGAGGCATGGAGAACCTCTCCCTGTCTCCACTAACTGAGGCATGGAGAACCTCTCCCTGTCTCCACTAACTGAGGCATGGAGAACCTCTCCCTGTCTCCACTAACTGAGGCATGGAGAACCTCTCCCTGTCTCCACTAACTGAGGCATGGAGAACCTCTCCCTGTCTCCACTAACTGAGGCATGGAGAACCTCTCCCTCTCTCCACTAACTGAGGCATGGAGAACCTCTCCCTCTCTCCACTAACTGAGGCATGGAGAACCTCTCCCTCTCTCCACTAACTGAGGCATGGAGAATCTCTCCCTCTCTCCACTAACTGAGGCATGGAAAACCTCTCTCTCTCTCCACTAACTGAGGCATGGAGAATCTCTCCTTCTCTCCACTAACTGAGGCATGGAGAACCTCTCCCTGTCTCCACTAACTGAGGCATGGAGAACCTCTCCCTCTCTCCACTAACTGAGGCATGGAGAACCTCTCCCTCTCTCCACTAACTGAGGCATGGAGAACCTCTCCCTGTCTCCACTAACTGAGGCATGGA